>NW_020956256.1:0-128883 GCF_003031625.1 Empidonax traillii | reverse complement strand
CCTGCAAGGAAACGTCCTAGAAATACCAGAAAAATTCCACGTCCCCTCTGCAAACTCATGGACAGTTCTGTCCAGACTTGAGGAGCTTTGACCTGGGTTTGCAACTTGCCTCTGTACTGCTCGCTTCTTTTTTAATGATAGGGGAAAGCATAATAGTTTATTTTAACTATGAAATATATTGCTATATTATAATGGTTATGGTAACTTTCAATTATGCTTTTGTACCCAACACAGTTGTCGGCAGGCAGCGACGCCAGGCTGCTGCCAAAAATGTCTGTTTCTGAGTACAGCTGCTGCTGCCAGTGAGGATGGAGGACAAGGGGCAGGGAGGGGCACGGAACCCCAGTCGTTATCCTTTATCTCCCAGGTGTTTATTCCTGCTGCCCAGAAGCTGACCTCTAGCAGGTCTGGATCCGTGCAGCCCACTGGCACCAGAGCTTTGCTTCTCCCTAGGGAAAGGTCTGATCCCCTTTTCTCCCTGGAAAGCCATCCCCACCAGGTTGTCTCCTCCAGCTGAAGGAGTGACTTGGCTCCCTGGGGAGCTATGCAAGAGTCAAACCTCCCCCCTTTCCTGCAGGATGGAGGCTCTTGAGGAAGCAGTGGTGCAAAGCATGCTGCTTCCCTCCTCTAGCCAGGCTCTTGGCACATTTCCATAGAATCATGGAATTGTTAACCTTGGAAAAGTCCCCTAAGATCATTGAATCCAACTGTTAACCCAGCACTGCCAAGGCCATCAGTAACACATGTCCCTAAGTGCCACATCCATGCATCTTCTAATTCCCTCTAGGAATGAAGACTCCACCACTGCCCATGCCAGGGCCTGACCACCCTTATGGGGAAGAAATTTTCCCAATATCCAACCCAAACCTGGTACAACTTACTGCCATTTCCTCTTGTCCACTTGTTACGTGGAAGAGGAGACTGGGACATGTCCAGTTCAGGCTTCACTCCCTGCCCTGGAGAGCTGCAGCTTTTGCTCAGCCTCAGGCTGTGATGGTATAGGAGGATAAAACCCTGAGCATGAAAGAGAAACACAGTGAGGTCACAAGGACTGCTCCATCTCAGCCTTCCAGCTGGGAACAGGCTGCCCTGAGTTGTGGCTGTCTCATCCCATAGAAGTATTCAAGTCCAGGTTGGACAGGGCTTGGAGCAACCTGGTGTAGTGGAAGGTGTCCCTGCCCATGGTAGGGGCGTGGAACAAGATGAACTTTCACTTCCTTCCAATCCAAACCATCCTGTCATTCCCTGATTCTGTGATTCTATGGACAGCTCGAGCCCCAGAGAGCACCTCTTCCTTACCTCCAGCCCCTGAGCTGCTGGACCTGATCCCCATTGGATCATAAGTCTTAAACTGTTCTTTGGCAGCCCCAACGCCTCTTCCCGGCCGGTCCTCACGTGCATGACGTGTCCGGGAATGAGCAGCACCTACAGGACCAATTCCTGCTGCTTTGGTCCAGAGAAAGCCTAAAAGCCCCTACACTGGCCCTTCCCAATCAGAGCTGCAGTCACTGCCACGCTGTCACCGTTACCACTGTCACAGCTGTGCTGGCCTGACCCTCCCAGGCCAGTTAAACCCAGCAGGGCCCCAGCAGCAATGAGCTGCCTTGAGTTCTGGAGGCTCCTTGCTGGGTCCCAGAACTGAAATCTCCCCACAGAAACCAGCTCTGATGGAGGAGAGGGGCTGGTTCCTCTGAGAGGCCAGGGCTAAGCCTCCACTGCTGCCAGCTGGGTCTGGGGGTGCCAGGGCACTTCGGGAGTTCTTGGCCCTCTGCACCACTCTCCCTTGGGCTTCTCCTGCCCAGCATATCCCTGCCAGCTCAGAGCCCTGTGCCATGGCCACCGAGCGTGTTTGCTGTGGGGGAGGAGGTTCCTCAGGGGTCTGAGAAGGGGAAGATGCTGCTGCCAGGCTCTGCACTGGTCCCAGCTTCTCCTCGCTTGACTCCAAGCTGCCTCCTGAAATGTATCCAAAGGCCTGAAGGCTGTAGGGGGGCTTTTGCAGGAGAGAGGAAAAAGCTTCTCCAAGGCATTAGTTATTTTCCTGTGGGATGAGCCACCTCAGAGCCCTGGGGGGCACTAGGCAGGGCTCCAGCAGCACCTGCCCGGTGGGTGCTCTTGGCCAGGGGCTCTGGTGTTCCAGGTGCTGCAAACTGTGCACCCAGCTCTGCTCCTCCTTCTGCCCAAAGTGTTCTTCCCCCTGCTGGGGTCTCGGCGCTGCCGACGTGCCTGCCAGCAGGAGCTGCTTGCATGTCTCTGTGGTCAGGATCTGGCCCTGATCCAGCCCTCCTTCAGGGCCAGTCTCTTGGCTGGGAGACAGGAGTGGGGACTGGCCCATGTGACAACAGCCCGTCCCCACAGCGTTGCCATAAACCTGAGCTGTACCCAGAAACAGGCATGTTTTAAACTATGGCTTTAACCTGTTCACTGTAAAAAGTGCCTTGGACTTTAATCTGAAGAGGTCAGTATCTATAAGTATTTACCTGTGCGGGTGTGTAAGGATGCAGTTCTCTGTGCAGAGTTACACACACAAATATATGATCTAAACACACCTGTGCCTCGGGCCCTCTGTTCCAACAGCCGTGGGAGCTCTTTCCTTTCGCTGCAGGGGCCGGGGGTGGAGCGATACGGGAGGCGCTCCCGCCGCAGGGACCCCTTGCCCGAGGGAAACTCCGTGCTGGGAGGGTTGTGCTGGGGGCAGCAGTTCCCCTCGGGGGAGCTGATCCGTCCTGTGCATCCCCGGGAAGCTTCTCCGTGTCTGTCTGCGCGCTTTGGGCAGACCCCGGTGAGGGGATCCGCCCCCATTCCCTCGCAGAGGGATGCTTGGACCGGGGTCACATCCCTGGACTGCCCGTGCCAGGAGCTGCTGGGCACTTTGTAAAACCACAGACGCTTGTTTTGTGGGAGCAGCGAGGGGTTTTCCAGCCACCTGCTCCCAAAAGGGAGGTTTGGTTCCCGTGTGCTTGGGCTGTGGCTGAAGGGGGGAGCGTAGAAGGTTGATGGTGTGGCAGGTGCTCTTTCCCCTGGCTCTGCACTGAGGCTCCCCTTGCTCATCCAACTCTGCCAAAACATCAGAGCAACGCCCCTCACCTCTAAAGAAATGAGGATAAAAGTTATGTGGGGTGCAAAGGGCACAAAAACAACTTTCCTAGAGGAAATGCATTGGCAGAGAGATAAGGGGGAAGCTGGATCCTTTCACACCAAGCACCACTAAATCCAGGCAACAAGTCTTGCTCAGAGCCTGGCAGTGCAGCACCACTGGCTGAGGGACTGGTGCTCCAAAATCCATCCCCATATGTGGGCCAGGAGGGTGCCAACAGGAACAACTCCCATGGCTAAGCACGGCTCTGAGTGTCGTGAAGCCAGTAGAGGAGAAGGAGGAGGAAGGTGGTGTGCAGTAGTTGAATCATGATGAATTGATACATTGGGCTTTTTTGGTTTTGAGCTAATACCTCTGAATCCTAAAAATACCTCCAGCAGTCCGGGGGACTCTCTAATAGGTGATTAAGCCCATGGAGCTTCATTTCCAGTATTAATGGCTTAGTGCAGCAGAGCCCCACTGTACAAAGGCAGCTTTAGTTCTGATACTGCCCACGAAGACAAGGCAAAATGCATTCAGGCTTTGTGTGCAGCACGAAATCTGTTTTTATTAATGGCTCAGGATTAAGGCTTCTCCAAAGAGAAAGGGAGTCATGATCATAAAGTGGATCTCCATCTCCCCACATCCATTCGCCTTTTGCTTTCCCAGTCCCAGGAGTGAGAAGGAGGGGGACGATGCCGTTGGTGTGAAATTCTGGGCATCTTCACCCAGCTCGGTGCAGCAGTGCTGGAATGTGCGTTGCCAGGAGGGGAAGTGCACTTTGGAGAAAAAAGAGGGGGGAAAAAGGGAATGAAAAAGAAAGTAGCTATTGTTTTGCTCAGCAGTTCCTTACAAATAGAACTTCTTATAAACAGTGGGGAACCACTGGCCTTCCACAAGGGAGGGGAAAACCCCAAGCAAACAGCTCCACAAGCCAAGGGTTTGGAGCGGCATCTGCCTGCTGGGTGAGTGAGCAGGATGTGGGAGGCAGCTCTCAGGGGCGAGGGAGGGGCAGGCAGGGAACAGGGGCTTTGGATCAGGCTCTGCCTTTTCACGCGGGCAGGAAAACCGCTCTGGCACTGAGCTACAACCTCTGCACGCCAGCACTTCCCTGTCAGGAGCTGGGAGCCTCGCTCCTGGGGAGAAGCTTTTGCTCCCGAGGGGATGGGGTGGGTGGTGAATGAGGAGATGTGGCTTCCAGCTGGGCAACCCAGATCTGCTCCCCAGCTCCTGAACCCAGGAAGAAAAACCTCCAGGAAATCCCCTCCTGTACTTGCTGCAGAGCTAAAACGAGCTGGGGAGCTGTTGTGCAGCTGTTTCCATCTCAGATGCACTCCTTTTGCAAGGTAAAACCAAGGCTGCTCCACTGCTAATTCTTCTCCCCAGCCTTGGGATTCCAGGCACCAACAGGCTCGTT
Source organism: Empidonax traillii (assembly GCF_003031625.1). Classification (NCBI taxonomy): domain Eukaryota; kingdom Metazoa; phylum Chordata; class Aves; order Passeriformes; family Tyrannidae; genus Empidonax; species Empidonax traillii. The sequence continues at coordinate 124,393 of NW_020956256.1, read as the reverse complement.
CATTACTGTTAATTATCGGTGCAGCGGTGTGAGGTCTGCAGGCCAGATCACGCCTTCCAAGGGGCCTGGGTAACATCAGCCAAACAGCTTGGCACTGCCAAAACAGCTCCTGAGTCCTTCTGAGCCCAGAGAGCTCCTGCTCCTGCTCCGGGCCATCCCAGTGGGGATTCATTAATTGCTGGAGCCTGGGATGGTGCCACTTCTGCAGGGTCCCCTGCCCAGGGGTGACAGCAGGGCTGAGGGTCCCCTGCCCAGGGGTGACAGCAGGGCTGAGGGTCCCCTGCCTTGTGGTGACAGCAGGGCTGGGGCTGTGTGTGAGGGCTCCCAGGTGTCTTTTACCTTCTGAGCTTCCTGCTCAGCCATGGCGTTTGCATATCAGCTTCCTCTTCTCTCCTTGCAGTTCCTGGGAACACCCCTGAAGGATGCAGCTGCCTGATGAGATGCCAGGCTAGTGTTTAACGGCATTTGTGTCCCTGTGTGTACTAATGGGATGGAAGAAGCCATCTCAGTTTCCCACAGCCTGGTGCTCGCGCCATGAGAGAGGTTTCTCAGCAGGGACTGGCTGGCAAATGACATTTTGCTACTTAAATGGGCATTTTGGGATTTCCTGCTGGGGAGCAGCAGCTGTGCTGGAGCAACAACAGCCATCACAAGCCAGCTGGTGGCAGGGACTTTGCTGCTAAACCTGGAGACAAGTTGTCACTTCATCCACGATGATATTTCAGTAGAAGCAGCGACCCAGGGCCAGGAGCAGGGCCCTACTCCTTGGTCTGCTGGGGAGAAGCTGTAGGGGGGCAGGAGAGCCCCCATAGCCACTGTGCACCAGAGGAAGCCCTCACACATGTCACAAGGACCAAAGAATTAAAGCCATCAGGTGGCACTTGAGATGTGGTCGGGTGCTGCAGGGCGTGAGGTCTCACATCACCACCTGACCTGGAGCAGCCAGGGCAGGGCCTGGTTTCATGGAATCACAAAGTGATTTGGGATGGAAGGGACCTCAAAGCTCATCTCATCCCACCTCCCTGCCATGGACAGAGACACCTTCCACTAGACCAGGTTGCTCCAAGCCCTGTCCAGCCTGGCCTTGAACATTTCCAGGAACAGGGCAGCCCCAGCTTCTCTGGGCAACCTGTGCAAGGGCCTCATCATTCTCTCAGGGAGCAATTTTCCCCAATATCCCATCTAATACTGCCCTCTGTCAATGGGGCATTCCCCCTTGTTCTCTCCCATGTCCCAAGTCGCTCTCCTGGAGTACCTTTACACACCAGAAGGGGCTCTGAGGTCTCCCCAGAGCCTTCTTTTCTTCAGGCTGAACTCCCATCCTGTCTCCATAGCAGCTCCAGTGCTGGGAGCATCTCCGTGGCTTCCTCTGGATTCTCTCAAAATGCTCCATGTTCTCATGTTGAGGCCCCAGAGCTGCAGGGGAGGGTCCCCAACCCACACAAGGTTCTGGACCTCCATTCAACACTCAGGAGGCAAAAGGCAGAGAAGACATTTCACTGCAAATGAAGCTGAGTTCTTTTCCATTGGAAAAAGAACGGCTGGGGTGAGGAGCAGTGAGCAGTTCCCAAGGGAGGTCAGTCACAATCACAGAAACCCCCTTGAAGTCTCAGCTACTCCAGATAATCCTCCCCCACCCCAGCCCTTCAGTGCAGCTTGGTGTGTGACAGACACTGCCAGGACTCCATCCTGCTCGTGCTGCCTCAGTGAAAGTTGTAGGAGCTGGAGGCTGCCCCTGTTCCCAGGTGTGGGAGAGGCACTGTCAGCCTCGCATGATTCCCTGTGGCTCCTCTCCTCCCTCCATGCCAAGCTGTGCTGGCACAGGGCCAGGGAGGATGCTGCTTGCTCTAAAGCTGGCACTGAATGTCGGTTGAGAGCAACAGGTTTTGTACTAATTAAAGAGGAATCAATTAGGCTGCAAGATATTCAGCCACCTGGTGCTTCTGACTATTTTTTCCTGCTCCTTCTCTTTTTTCCTTAATGTGCTGCTGCTGCTGCCTCCAGGGAAGCCATGGGAAGAAGCAAGACACATCTCACTTTCTTGCTTTCTTTTAGATTAAAAAAAACGTTGTTTGGGAGGAAATCTGTGCCAGGCTGACCAACTACAGTGCTGTACATGCCCCTGTGATCTGCAGCCAGCATCTCTTCTGCCATCCATCACTCCCTCCAGCCACCCCTCCTGCACCTCCAGCAGCACGTGGTGCTGGCTCTGGCAGCAGTTCAGTTTGTGCTGCGTGAAAAAAGAAATCTGCAGCGAATAAAGCAAAAGCAGCGAAGGAGGTGTAATGGGATCCCGTGGGAGGCACGAAGGAGTCCTACATGCGAGGAAGCCCTTTGGAGCCCCAGCTGTGCCAGGCTTTCCCCTGTGAGACAGTCCATTAGAGTCTCTCTGTGCTCAATAACACATAAATCAGGAGGAGCAGAGAGCAGCAGCCGCCGCCTCGGGCAGCGTCTGGAGCTGGCCAAGTGCTGACCTTGAATAAAATGGGGGGGTCAGCAAGTACCACGATTGACACAGGTGAAAATCAGGCACTGGTGTGGTGAGGAGTGGCAGGGGAGCAGCGGGGAGAGCCCTGTCTGGGCTGCACAGGATACTTTTACCCTGAAGTCAATGATTTTCCCTGGGGGATGGATTATGAAATCCTCTCAATTTGTCTGAGCGCATGATAAAGCCCTCTTGCAGATAAATCAGATTTAATATTAAATATGAAAGGGCAGAAAGGGGAACCTGGGCTTGGATGGCAATGTAAAGGTCACAGGAGGGAGTATTAATGCCATGTCAACTGACACATATTAGGAAGATCTTTGAATCCTGGCTTTAGGGGGAATTCATTAATTCAACTGATTCACTCCCTGGGAACCACCATATCAGATGTGCCAACTCACAGCAGTGACAGGAACCCCCTTATCCTCGCTGCTCCCCCTCCAAGAACAAGCTCTGAGAGGAGGAGTGGTTCATGGTCTGCCCAGGGTCCCCCCTACCCATCTGCCCCCCTGCAGCAATGCTCGCCATCCTCCGAGTCCTCACCTTGGTAAGGGAGGGGTTGACCAGCCTGGAGCCAAGACTGACACAGTGTCTGAAGTGTGCTTTGAGTGGCCAGTGTTCCCATGGCCCCTCTTTGAGCCAGAGGAGCCACTGGCCATCGTGGAAGGGAAGAGCCCACCAAAGGGTAGATCTGGCCACCCAGATGCTGCCGTGGCTCTAAAACCACATGGAAAGAGCCCCCGGACGTCCAGGAGCTCAGGGTGAAGGCTGTGCTCATGAGGCACCTCCTGCCACGCAGGTGGCTGTGCTGCAGTCTGCCTTCCCCTGCCTTTTTAGCAAGGGTACGTTTTGTACCAGCCAGAATAAAGCTGTGCTGCTTCCCACCGCTGCAGCTGCCGTGGGAGTCAGCTGTGTCAGCCCCACCTGCCCTCCCCTGCCAGGCCACAGCTCCAAGCACGAGACAAAGGCCATGGGAGCACAGTGGCAGTCCCTGGAGCACTGGTGCCCGAGGGGGATCAGGATCTCATAGACAAAGGTGCCAGGAATCTCCTCTTCCCCTCTGCTCCGCAGTGGGAGCTCTGAGGATGAGTAATCCCTGCTGACAGCACAGACATGGCAGCTCTGGGGCTGCACCAGAGCTCAGGTTCACTCCTTCGCTCAGAGCAGCGAGGCAAGAGCTTGTGCAGTTCCCTGGGTAGCTCTGCTGCGTCCTCAGCTGGGAACCTGACTGTTGGGAGCCAGAGAGGGCAAAGCAGGGGGAGAAGTCCCTTTCTGGGAAGCAGCCCCTTGCTGTGGTGCCCAGATGGAGGTGACAGGCTGAGGATGGGGCAGCACCTCCTGTGCGTTACCAGCTCCATGTTTATAGCTAAAATAAAAATCCACCGAAAAAAAAAAAAAAGCTTTTTTTCCCCCCCATCCAAGGGGAACTGATGCTCTGGATTTATGGAAGTTCTCCACATCAGTTCCCAGCTGTGTGTCTGCAGCCTAATCTAAACCTCCCCTGGTCCAACCTGAGGCCATTTCCTCTTGTAACCTGGGAGAAGAACCCCTCCTTCCCCCCAGGGCTGGTCCAGACGTGCATCTGAGAGGAGAGGAGAAAGTGCAGTGCTGGGAAGGACGTGGGAACCAGCTCAGCCCAATTCCCCACTCCACACAGAAGGAGCCTGGAGCGCTTGACAGGCTCTTCTGCAAGGAGGCCAAACCTTAACTGCACCTCTTGCCTGCGGTGTGAGAGCAGAGCTTGGCCCTGGGGCAGAGGGGAGCAGGCACCGCCAGGGTCTGTGATACAGCACCACTCCCAGGGCTGCCATCCCTCAGAAACCGCTGTCAGCTGATCAAGGACTGCGAATCTCTCCTGCAGGAACAGGCTGCCTCCAAGAGTGAGGAAGTGATATTTTAGAGCATCTAATAAAAGAGTTTAAAATGAAACTCTGTGGAACAATAGCCTCAGCTGAGAGCCGGCATCAGAGCAGAAAGTCAGGCGGGGGAGCTGTGCCACAATTTATTTCCTCTCCTTTCCTTTCAAAAGAGGGAAGCGAAACAAAGCAGACACCTGAGGCATCTCCGGCTGACAACGGAGATTTAGTGAATGCTGCCATCCTGCGGGGGAGCCTCTGCTCAGCCCCGGGGAAGTGGGGGCCTCGGGGAGCCCCCAGGGGAACAGCGGCACAGGATGAGCCCCAACATCCCAGGGCAAGCAATGGAGCCTTCTCCATCCTCTGCCAAAATCAGCAGAGCAGCCTCACGTTAAGCTGGTGATCAGCTCCCTATCTCCAGCACAGACCATGCTGTTTTCCCCTGGCTGTGATGTCCAGAGGGTGCTGGAGCTTGCAGCACAGCCCAGTAGGTGCTGTGGCTGTGTTAATGCTGGGCCTTCGGCACCCAGAGGTCTCCCATCCCCCATCCCCTTCCCATGGAAACAGGCTGGGAGTCTGCCCGGTTTTCCACCAAGAAGAACAGAGAATGAGCTCACATGGATGAAGTGGCTGTTTGTCACACTGAGGGTGTTGCAATTCAAGAGGCTTTTCATGACTTCACAGGCAGCCTCTGTCACGGCGAGGAGAGCAGCGCTGGAGCCTCCCCATCCCGCCCTCACAGGCCAGGATGAATCACAGCCACTCAGGCTGGGGCAAAGCCTGGCAGAGATCGCCAGAAATGAAAAGGAGGGAGGAAAAAAAAGGAAGAACAGATCAAGGAGTCGGTTGTCGTGCGCTGTGGAGTCACCTGTGCTTCGGCAAAGGGGGTGGGAGACGCTGCTTGCATGCACTGTGACCCTCCTGTGCTCCCAGATCCTCCCAGGAACAAAGGTGGGACAACTTCAGTGGGCATGCTGGGTCCCTTTTTAGGCAAGGAGCCTCCCCATTACCAGAAAAAAAAACCCCACAGCAAAATCACGCCAGGAAACACAAGCCCCAAAATCTCTAAATCCAGAAATCATCAAAAAAAAAAAAAAAAATTCCCAAACCTTGAACAATCCACAATCTCGCCTTCAAAAAAGCATCACTGAATGTGAGCAGCAGGTGAGCCTGGCAATTCTGGGGCCTGACTCACCATTTCTGCACCCTGCTGTGACCCCAGGATCACTGAAACACCTTTGGAATGCTGCAGGGAAGAGGCCAGGGTGGGAGCAGGGACCCCACCTGAAGGCACACTCAGCTACCATTCCACTGGGACACACGGGCCAGGGTCCTCCGAGGGGTTTGTCTTCGTGAGAAATAATTCTCTGGACAATTTTGAGTACAGAAAAGCAGAAATCAGCTCTTTAATTGGGGTGCCTTTGGTGCACAAAATCAATTGCACACACGACAGTACAGGCCTTTACAATTTTTATAATAACATCTAATGATAATATCTGGGCATCACCCCATTGGATACACCCATTCCCAAAACTGTTCCTGCCATTGTCCCACCCTCACCACGCCTCCCAAATTGGGGTTGGTGGTCGCAAAATGACCATCCCTTCATCCCCATCCTCCTCCTCCTCCTCATCTCTGTCCTTCTCTGAACAGCTTCAAGGCTTCCGAGTAGTTTTGACTTGGTTACATTCAGTGGTGTAACCCTGTTATATCCTATTCTTAGTACAGTTCCTACAGATAAGATGCTTTTCACCTTGCTAAAACAAAATCTTTGTTGGAATTCCTCACAAGGAATGTTAAACGACATTTTAGGAATCTAATACAAAGGTGCTATACTGAAAGAGCTGTACTAAAATTTTATAGAATATAGAGTTTAAGGCATCTTAACTGCCAAGGCCACCCCTGAACCATGTCCCCAGTTGCCACATCCATACCTTTTCTGAATATTTACAGGGCTGATGGCTCTGCCACTGCCTCAAGCAGCCTGCTCCAGTGCCTGAACACAAAGAAATCTTCCCTAGCATCTAATCTAAACCTCCCCTGGTCCAACCTGAGGCCATTTCCTCTTGTTACCTGGGAGAAGAACCCCTCCTTCCCCCCAAGGCTGGTCCAGACGTGCATCTGAGAGCTCGGCCCCCAAGCCTTCTGGTCTGAGGACGAGCCATACCCACAGACACAGGTACCGCCGTGCCCTGGGTGCTGCTCCGAGCCTCGGGAGCCCGGCAGAGCCTGTGCCAGACGGGAAATGACACATGGCAGACAGGGAAAATCTGCTCGCTGACGGCAGTTTTCTAACTCACACGATATCGCTGGGAATGTGCGCTCGCCTGGGAAAGGGAGGATCCACCGGCAGAGGAGCCCACGCCCGCTCCGGGCCTGGGGAAGGGAATTGTCTCCGTCCGCCTGGAAGGAACCTGGGGCAGGGTGGGGCGTGACCCGGGGCACCTCTAGCACTAAAAAACACGCATAAATACGGGGCCGGCAGCAGTTGGACGGGAAACGGGGAACCTGCGGAGAAAAGAGGAGCCCCGCCCTGGGAGAGACCCTGCTGGGGACCACGGGGGGATGGGGGAGCCCCGGGCGGGGAGAGGGGTCCAGAGGACACCCCGCAGACAAAGGGCCCGCAGGGAACGGGGCTTCCACGGGTCACGGAGGGGCCATGAAGGAGGTCCCGAGGGGCAAAGGGAGCCATGAGGGGAGAGGGGGCAATGATGGGGGAGAGGACGGGGGGGGAGATATACTCGGGGCGCATGCGCATTAGCGCCTACGTGCGCCGCCGCCTCGGGGGAGCGCTCCCCACAGCGTAGGCGATCCCCCGGGACGCAGCGGAAGCGGCGCGGCTCCCGAGCCGGAGGAAGGGGGTGAGGTTACGCCGCCTCTCCCACAGCGGAGCGGCCAAGCCGAGCCCCGCCGGGACCGCGGCACCGGCACCGCGGCACCGGCACCGCCGAGTGCTGCCCTGGTCAAACATGGCGGCCGCGCTTTGCCCTCAGCCAAAATGGCGGCCGCGCGGCTTCCCTCGCACCCTGCGCAGGCGCAGTGGTCGGTGCGCGTCATCACTGTGCGCCGGCCGCGGCGACAGCAGCGGCAGCGGCGGGGTAAGGGGGCGCGGGGGGGGAGGGGCGGCCTCGGGCCCGCCGGGACCGCGAGGGGCTCTCCCGGGTCCGGCCCCGTCCCTGTCGTCCCTCTCGTCCCTCCTGCCCGCAGCGTGTCCTGCAGCGCCCGCCGGGCCCGCTGAGGCGGCGGGGCTAGGCCGCTGGGCAGCCTCGCGCGCGGGCGGCCCCGTGTGCCCGGCCCCGTGTGCCCGCTGCCCAGGGGGCTGTGCGGGGCTCGGGCTCCGCGGGGCGCAACAAATCGCTCCCCTGGAATCCCCGCTCTCGGTGCTCGCCGCCCTTCCCGTGCGGTGCCAGCCGGGCGAGCCCCTCGCCACTCCTTCGGCCCTCACGGGGACCGGGCGTGACCCGGGTGCGGTCCCCGGGCTCTCCCGTGGGGGTGCAGCGGAAGGTGACGGGGGTTCCCGCAGCCCCTCTCCCCGAGCCGCGCCGCCCGGGACCCCGCGGGTGCCGGGGCTGTCTCCCCCGGACGCCGGGAGAAGGAGCTGCCCCGCGGGGTTCGCCTTCCCGCCCCGGGTGCCGGCGCTGAGAAGGCTCCTCGTGAGCGCTCTCCGAGCCAGGCGTTGCCTGGCAAAGCCCGAAACCCGGCCAGTCCCCGCTGCGAGCGCCTTGGGCGGGGCTGCTGCGGGAATCGAAACCGATACGGGGCTCTCTGCCCTCTTCGGCGGTTGCCGGCACCGCCTCCCCTCGCCGGCACACCCGCTGCGGGTCGGGGTTTCTTTTTTTTTTTTTTTTCCCTTTATTTTTCTCATAAAATAATTTGGCGTGCGGGTGAGACTGAGGTAAGAGAGTTTTTTTTCCGAACCCCTCTTCCTGCCCTTGGCTCAGAGAGGGCCTATAAAACGAGGTCACTGAGCCGGGACTGCCTCGGAGTTGGGGAGGAAGGAGCCCGGCTCCCCGTGTTTACTGGAAAATGAGTCCCGCGGTGGCAGCCGAGTGAGGTGGTTTAGTGAAAGGGGAATTTAAGTTGGCCTCGGGGTGTGTTTGATGAAGATGGGGAGCTTTATAAAGATGGGACTGGCATCGGAAGAACTGTCTTTGTGACAGTGGGTGCCTTAAAGAGGTCATGAGGGAGCAGGCGGGATGGGCCCCGTATCGTGTTCCTCATCGTTATCCTCTCAGTTTCACAGCCAGCTGTCGTCCAAGAGTTGGAATATACACTGTGCTGGGCTCCTTATTTTTAAAAACCACACTGAAAGTTTGGTCTTATGCCCTGCACCCCCAGAGGACAGCACAGGCAGGTGTGACAGGAGTGGAACTTGGGCTGCAGTGCAGAAAAACTGCACAGCTGTCCCAGTTTCTCTGTGGGTGGTGTGATGCTTTGCCTCTGCAGGTCACACAGTGCCCAAGCAGGCCTGTTGCAGCTCTGCTGTCTGAACCACGTGAGCTGCTCCGGCTCGCTGTGGTGCTCCAGTTCACTTCCTCGTGCTCCCTCACCTCCTCATGCTCCTGTTTTTCGGATTGCAAAGCACATCTGAGGTTCTCCTCTCCCTCGGGGCAGAGAGGGAGTGGAGCTCAGTGTGTTTGGGTGTGCTGGAGTCGAGTCCATCGAGGGTCGCTCTTGGCAGAGCTGCTTCTCGTGGTTGACTTCACCTGCTTGACTTCTGTGCTGGGCAGGCAGAGTTTGCTGTTTGTGTTTGCAGCAATAATTTAAGACTCTTGGAAAAGTAGAAAACAGGCTCGTAAGGAGAAGATGCTTGAAGTGCCTCAGTGGCAGGGAAGCTGTTTAAACTGCGTTTTTGGAATGCTGTAGCTGTGTAACTGTCACCAAGTGTGATGAGGGAAACTTACCCAGCGCCAATTTGATGTGATTAAGTGACACTCCTTTATTACAGCCCTGGGAACACGGGGGAATCAGCTCCTCCTAAACGTGTTCTCCCGACACCAAAGTTCCTACAGTTTATATACTTTGTAGTTCTATAAGTTTCTGTTCTTCTATTTATTTTTGTACTTGTCATGCCTAGCCAAGTTCTGTTCTTCTATTTAGTTATATGGTAGTTATAGTCCAGCTGCTCCACTCTTAAATCTAATGAAATGATGATGAAACGAACAAAAATCTTTGAAATGATTGGTTCTTTCAGGTATATAGAGTTATTCTACAGCAATCATTGCTCTATACTGTTTAGCTATAATAACTGGGATAGGCAGTGTCCAGACCAAGACAGAGAGAGTGCAGGGGACTTCAAAGCAACTTTGTATGGCCCAGTGAGATTCCTGTGGTCCCATCCTTTCAAACACAATACCCCCAAAAATTCTGGTGCACAGCGCTTCTCCACCTTTAATCACGAATACTTCTCTTATATCATCAAATCCTGGTTATTTTATCCAGCTGTGTGCTGAGTTGCTGTGTTTTGTCTCCTCAGGACAGGCAGCAGCCCGGGTGTCCCACGCAGCGCTATGATCAGAGGTGCTGGGCGAGGCAGAGGCTCGTATCTGACTGGGGCGAGACGCAACCACCCCGGCGCTACCCGAGGTTTTTGTAACCACCCTCACACCCCGCAGGAATCCAACCAAGGCACCTTTCTGCACCAGCAGTTCCTGGCAGAGCAGGACGCTGCGGTCTGCCCGCCGCAGGGGCCGCACGAGGGGGCTGCGGCGCCGGCTCCTGCGGGGACACACCGGCCTGGCAGGGCGGGAGGCTGGAGGTTCTCCAGCCAGCGGCAATTCCGTGGGAACTCACCCCGCTACTGCCCTCCACAGCGCTGCCGTCAGGAGAACCCGGGGAGAGACTCTGACGCTGTCAGGCTGAATTTCCAGAGACTGTCGCTCGCCGGGCAAGACTGCGAACAGGAAATTCTGACGATTTTCAGGCAGCTCGGGGAGGGAAGGACTTGCACGGTTCATGATCTCACACGCAAACTTAAAACTCAAAAGAAGGAGGTCAACCGCGTTCTGTATAAACTCCTCAGAGAGGGCAAGTTGCACAAGGGGGAGGAGACGCCACCGCTGTGGAGGATTGCCAGCCCCAGCTCAGGGAGGGAAAGGAGCCCTGCTGACCACAGTGCCAGCTGCACAGACCCAGTTTGTGAGAGCAGAGGAGGAGACAGGAGCGCTCTCGGCTCAGGAGACACAGAGATGGCTGAGACGAAGGAGAAAATCTGCAACTACTTGTTCAGCGTGCCAGAAACAACGGCACTCAACCTTGCCAAAAACATTGGGTTTTCGAGGGCCAAGGACGTTAATGCCTTTCTCAGTGCTCTGGAAAAGCTGGGAGATGTCCACAAGCAGAACACAAACCCCCCACGGTGGTCCCTGACAGACAGGAAACGTGAGAGGATGCAGATGAGGCTGAAGGCCAGCACGTTAATACCGAAGGTGGATCCCACACCTCCTGAGTCAGGTCCTCCCCCTTCCTCTGTCCCTGTGTGTCCCCAGGAGGTGACAGCAGCTTTGCCAGCAGCGATGGCAGTGAAAGAAGAAAGTGTAGAAAATGGACAGCAGCCTTTGGGGCAGCCTGGCCAGGGCAGTGGCAGTGACAGGGGAGCGGACACAGCTGAGGACACCAAGCCTGAGTTCTCCAGTTTGAGTAATTATGATAACTCTGAAAACGGCAAGTGGACCACGGATGATATCCCAGATAATCTGAACACTATCAACAAGCAGCCTGACAAGTCAAAATGCATCATGAATTCTCAGTCTTCCCCCAGTTACGCTGCCCAGTTTGAACCTGCTTTGCCGTGTACGCCTGTGGAGAAATTGATGGCTTGTCAGGAGAAGAACCCAGTGAGTGGCCTTACTGAATATTCCCAGTACACGTACCAGCACTGTGAGTTCATCATGCTGGAGCAGAGTGGACCCTCTCATGAGCCACGGTAAGAAAATGTCCTACCTTTTCTGAGCTCTTCTTGCTTAAAAGGATCTGACTTCATCTAAGTTTGCCCTCTCAGCTCTGCCCTGAAGTGCCTGCTCGTTCATATTTCTTTCATTTCGGAATGATTAGCCTAGTTTATTCCTTGCATCAGCTTAAAAAGTAAAACAAGGCTAAAATTTAATCCCAGGTAGCCCAGTTTTGGCAACCCAGCACCTCATCCTAAGTAGTGAAGATGGGATTCATCTCTTCACTAGATCCCATCTCATTTAATTACTTGCCTTCAATTTGATTGTGCAGAGGGAAACTGGTATTTCTGAGCTGTCTCTCAAGATGCCCTCACCCTAGAAGTGGTGTAAAGAGAGCCCAGAACAACGTGTTTTGGTGCAGGTGTCCTGGGTTAGCTGAGGTGGCCCCACTCTGAACGTTTCTGTGGTGGAGTAGGTCAGAGCAGTTTCTGTGAGCCAAGCATGTAGCATGGCACTAGAGTTGGTGGAGTCAATCTCTGGAGTCCTGCTTTCCCTTGCAGAATCATGGCTGTTCTGGAGCACCAGGGAGAGGTGAAAAACACCATGTGTGCCATGCTGGAATATGTCAATAGATCCGCTAGACAGGAAAATTGGCCTAATTTCTAGAGACAGAGTCTCGGGGTTTTGTTGTTCTGGTTTTAAGGAGGGATCTGAATGGATTCAGCCCCATAATCCTTCTCCAGATCTGGTTAGACTTATTCTCCTTGGAAGCAGGTTTCCGGGGCTGGAGGACAGAAGATAAACTTTGTTTGTTAGAGTTCACAGGAAGGAGAGGGACAGAAATGTCAAAGACAAAAGGTTCACGTGAGGCAGCACCTCTGTGAGATGGTGGGAATGCCCTGGGCAACCAGGGAGAATGCCAGAGGGAGGAGTGACCCTGAATGACCAGGTGCAGATGAAATGGTACAGGCTGCTTTTAAGCCACAACAGAGCTGCTGTCTGCATACAGCCATTACCTGTTCCTGGCACTTGTGGAACAATTCATCCTGTTCCTTCAGAACAAAACCTGGAGCTGCTCCTCTGTCGTGAACAGCACTGGAAGCGCGATGAAACGAGGCCCAGATGCAGTGCTGTTGGTGTACCCTTGGTATTTGCCTTCTGCACGTGGCAGCCTGGGTTTACTCTTCCAGTCAGGAGCTGGCTATTCCTCCTCCCTTGAATTCCCAGAGCAGCCTACTTGCCTGCTCTGAGAGAAGACTTTTGCCTCTCTGTTTACCTCTTTGGTTTTCTCTTTTTAAAGGTTTAAGTTCCAGGCAGTGATCAATGGGCGCCAATTCCCACCAGCAGAAGCAGGGAGCAAAAAGCTGGCTAAACAGGAGGCGGCAGCCAATGCCATGAGGGTCCTGATGAGCGAAGCGGAGAATGGAGGGCCCAGCGGGATCAAATGTGAGGAGCCGCTCCCCTCCGACAGCTCAGAAGTGGAGTTGGTGAGTCCTGTTTGCTTTGCTCTGTGAGGCTGCTCAGGTAATGTTTAGTCTGACAGTGGTTTCCTCTTGGCAGCCAGAGCCAGAGCTGTCGTCTGCAGCAGCTCCCCTCAGCCTGCTTCCTGGGAAGCACCCTATCAGCATATTGATGGAGTATGGACAGAAGTCAGGGAACATAATTGAGTTCCAGCTGCTGTCTCAGGAAGGCCCACCTCATGATCCTAGGTATGGCATATTCTTGTCAGCTTTGGGGGGAGGATGGAAACTCTTTTCTTCACTATCCTTACCCTTCAGCATTCTACCCACATTCCTGGACTCGTCACTGGCCTAACTGAGTGCTCCTCTTATCCAAGGATTCTGGGCATGGCTCCTCCAAGACATCTGCCTCCAGAAGGAGACCCAAAGCAATGCCCTTTCTCAAAGAAAAAATGCTGTTTCTTCTGCCAGAGCAGAAGCAGGTTCCAGTCCTGTACCCTACCTGGTGGTGCTCTGCTGGGAGTGTTCAGGGCCATAACAGTAGTGGGAGAAGGGGATAATAACCAGACCGAGACACCTATGGTTAACACTTTTCATGTGCTATAATGTCCTGTCAGGTTCAGCTACTGTGTGAAAATGGGTGATCAAATTTTCCCTGCTGTGGTAGGAAACAGCAAGAAGGGAGCAAAGCAAATGGCAGCAGAAGTTGCTGTGAAGATTCTTTCTGGAGAGTCTGTACCCCATGTCTTGCCTGAACAGGTACAAAGAGCTTCTTTATAAGACTCAAGCGTTTTGAGTTGAATGTTCCCCCCCTTTTATTTCCCATTCCACTGGATTTCACCCCACGAGGTCCCATGCTGGCTCTAGCAGAGGTTTGCTGCTGCTCTTAGCCTGCTGTAAGTCCAGCTGCTCAGTATTTAACAGCCTTCTCCTGTCTAACTCCATTCTAGCCTGTCGCGAAGCCCCACGGTGACCAGTCCGTGCACAGCTGTGGGCCGTGGATTGCCGCTCCAGATGAATCCAAGGTGGTGAAAGCGAAGGGTGTTGGGGAGCTCATCAAATATCTTAATGTCAATCCTGTCAGTGGCCTGCTGGAATATGCCCGCTCCAATGGGTTTGCTGCAGAGTTCAAACTCATTGACCAGTCAGGACCTCCCCATGACCCCAAGTAAGTAGCTGCACCTGGCCAGGAGGAAATTTTGCACTGCTGCTGTTGTCCTGGAGAAAGGACAGAAAGATCAAAATTGCAGTTTGAGATGGCAACAGGGCAACCTGCTGCCTCTGCCAAACCTTATGACTGGATGACAATAAGCTCCCTCCACTCCCCTCCTCTCTCCACTGGGAGAATTTAAAAACCAGACTCAAATGCACAGGTTTCTTGGTTCCTTCGTAGGTTTGTCTATCAGGCGAAGGTTGGAGGCCGCTGGTTCCCGGCTGTGACTGCACACAGCAAAAAGCAGGGCAAGCAGGAGGCGGCGGATGCAGCGCTGCGAGTCCTGATCGGGGAGTCGGAGAAGATGGAGCGCATGGAAGGGATGGACATCACTGAGGTAAATCTTCTGCCACAGGTGGGACTGTGTTTGTAGCCCTGCCTGTCCTCCTCCCTTCAGTCTAGCAGAAAAGTGCCTTCACAATCAACTGGGATGTCTTTGTTCTCTGCAGCTGTAGATATGCTGACGTAGTTTTCCTGAAGTGGGTTAGATGTTTCCTCAGGGCGCAGGCCTATCCTTCCATCCTGCTGGCCTCTGCTTTAGGGCTTAAATTATCATCAAATTCTTCCTCCAGCTACTCAAGTGTGTTCCTGTGGTAGAGTAGGAACATGCTCATTTTTAATTATGTGACTTTTTTTATTACTTTCAAATTCCTTCATGCTGCTTTAAAAATGGTGTGTCAGCTCATAAAGACTCGTGCATCAGATAAGATAAGCAAAGCTGTCCGTTGTGTCAGGGTGGCTTGTCCCAAACCTGGGCTGCTTTAAGTGGCACTTAGAGCACTGTGATCTCTGAAAAGCCGTATTCCAGGCGACGCAGCTGAGCACAGCAGCTGGGGCTCTAAATAGCAGAGCCATCAGGGAGGATTTTGTCAGTCAGCAGTGCTGGAGGAGGTGAGTCCGTCTGCAATGAGAATGACTGTGCACTCTCCTCACAGGCAGCTGGAGGAGGAGTTCCTCCAAAGCCAGGAGCAGATTTCCTTGGCTGAGTCTCTGGGAACAGGCAGGATGGGTTTGTTCCTTTGTGCTGCGGGTTTTCCCTGGCATTCTCAGGAGGCCATTCCTCAGCCTGTGCCTCTTGCTGCCAGGAAGACAGCTTGCTGCTGTCTGCTGCAGCCAGAGCAGAACTCAGAGCCTTGGATGACCTTTTCCCAGAAATACCCAAAGGAACTTCACCCACCCCTTGACACAGAACTGTCCACGTAATCGGCTCCGAACTGCACCACCCGAAGCTCGTGTTATCTGCATTCTGTCCTCTGCTTGGAAAACTGCGCTTCGGGTTAGTTACTCCTTGAGCTGTGTCACTGTGTGGCCTGCTCATGATCTGTGGTGTTGTGTCCCCCACCCCAGCTCCCTGTGAGTGGCAGCACCCTGCACGATCAGATGGCCATGCTGAGCCACCAGCGCTTCAACAGCCTCACCGCTCGCATCCAGCACAGTCTGCTCGGGCGCAAGATCCTGGCTGCCATCATCATGAGGAGAGCGAATAAGGGCCTGGGAGTGGTGGTCAGCATCGGAACGGGTATGAGCAGCTTCTTCCAGCACACTCTGAACTCTCATTTCCGTGCTAGATTCCCTGTCAGGCTGTGGCTGTGGGCCTCTTCAGAGAGGGCACAAAATGTTCCCAGGGCTCGAGCGGTGTCACAAGTGATCTAGTTAAAGAGAGAGAACAAAGCAAATGTGCCTGCAGCTGTGTTGCTCTTAATCTTCACTTGCATTGCTGCATGCTAGTCTGTGCATCAGAGCGTGGATTCCTCGTGTGGTACAGCACACAATCCCCCAGCTTCCCACAGCTGCATGTACCTTATCTCCCTCCCTACTTAGCTGCCAGCCTTCTACCAGGAGTGGTGGGATGCGAAGTCCTCGTGAAGGGGCAGTGCCCCTAAACTTGTGGCAGTTTAAGTGCCTGTCCCTTAAGTGGTGTGTGCTTTTTGTCACTTTATTTTCCTAACTGCTTGGATCAGGGTAATGATTCAGTAGCCAGGGTGCTGCTGCTGCTGCTTAAGAGCCTAAAGAAGTGAGACCTGATGCAAGGTGAACCTCTCCCTCTGTCTCTGAAGCTGTGTCTTGACTTTGACACTTACCCTGTTATTTATTTATTTATTTGTTTATTTGTTTATTTATTGATTGATTTCAGGTAATCGTTGTGTGAAAGGAGAAGAGCTGAGCTTGAAGGGGGAGACAGTAAATGATTGTCATGCAGAAATCATTTCTCGAAGAGGCTTTGTGAGGTGAGAAAAGGGGAAATCCAAAGGAAATGGAGAGAGGCCTACCAGGAGATGCCTGTTCTGGAGGGTGTAGCTGATACAGTTCCTTGCTGCACTGAGAGGTGCTGTGATCCTCTGACACTGTTTATCCATGTGTTAAAGAGGGGGAAGTTATTTCTGATAAGAAGGGACCATGCCTGAGTAGTGCCTAAATCAGTACTGAATAGGAGAATTGCCAGGAGCCCAAGGGCTGCATCTGAAGTTTTAAAATAGAGCCTCCTGCTGAGGCTGCTGGACCATTGTGCAGGGTGCTCTCCAGCCTAAGCACAGCTCCCACCATCAGCCAAGCACTGCAGGCTGGGTCCTCTCTTGGCCTTTCTGGGTCTTCTGGTGTAAAAGGATTCAGGAAAATATACTGCATTTGTTTGCCTTGATAAGTCAGCAGTCCTTTTTCAGGGGTTGGAAAGGGTTTTCCCAACTAAACTGCACAATTGTTCTCTATATAAGCATTCACTGTGGCACTTTTAAAAAACTGAAGTGAGATGAAGCTTAACTGCCCTTCAGTTCTGAAGAGCAAAGCCAGCTGCTTCCTTCAAGCCTTCGTGTGCTGCTGCTGTGCTCTGCATTCCTCAGCAAGGGAAGGTGTTGAGGGCAGGTCCCTGGGAAGTGATGAATCAGGATTGTGTCTTGCTTACTGTCTGCCTCAGCTGTTAATCTTGACAGCAGTGGCTGCTCTGGCACAGCAGAGCCTGTCAACAAGCTCCACCTCTCCTTGCAAAATCAGTCCCCGTGCAGGCTCTGCTCAAGGACTCTCTAGGAAGCTGCAGTTTTTCTTCAGTCCTTGACACTGTGTTGGAGACCTCGAGGTTTTTCCCTATCCAGAGGCAGCCGTAAAAGACCCATATGGGCTCATGGTAACACCACTTGAGTTCAGCTGCCCACAGGGCCATCTGCTCCTAACCCAAACTTGGTACTGGTTAAAGGTGCTGGTTGAAGACCTCGAAGTCTTCTTCACACTGGGAGCAGATGCATGCAAGCAGCAGCCAGCCAGACTCCTTCCTCTCCTGCCAGTGATTCCCACTGCTCCCTGGACAGGATACTGCTTTTCTACCACTTGTCCTCTTCGTGGCAGAAAATCTGCTGGGTTTTTTGCCCTTTCTGTGCATCGAGCACTGTTGGCCTCCCAAGCACCCTCAGCTACAGCTCCTGGTCTCGCTCTCCCATGCAGCCAGAGTGGGGAATGTGGGACCCTGCCTGTCGATGGAAGCCCTCCTTGTCTGAGCACCAGAGCAGCCTTTTGACAGGATGGTGTTCTTTTCAGGTTTCTCTACAGTGAGCTGATGAAGTATGACCTGTCTAATCCTTCCTCTGCAGAAGAGAGCATTTTTGAGCCAGCGGGAGGAAAGAGGCTCAGAATAAAGAGCAGCGTTACCTTTCACCTCTATGTCAGGTTTGTGGGGAGGGGTTGAGTGACCTGTGTCAGCAGCTCTGTCACCCCCCTGGCCCTGGCTGTTTCCTGACAGTCAGTGCTAACAGGTTAGGGTTTGTTTTCTAGCACAGCCCCATGTGGAGATGGAGCCCTCTTTGATAAATCCTGCAGCGACCAGGCGAGCGTGGTGGGGCAGCCCCAGCACCAGCCTCTCTTTGAGAACCCCAAGCAAGGCAAGCTGAGGACCAAGGTGGAGAATGGTGAGTGCAGTCACCCCCTGCATGGTGAGGTGGCTCCAGTCCTCTCCTCTGAGCCTTTATGGTGTTCCAGAGCTTTCTTGCCCTTCTCTGTGTGTGCTCTTTTGGGATCTGAAACACTCAGGAACCAAAGGAGGTGGACGGATGGAAGGGCATTAGAGAGAGTCCCTTCCCTTTCCCAGCTCTGCCTGTTGGAACTGCCATACTTATGAAATTTGCAGCTGAAGTTTGCTGCAAAACTCCTGTCTCTGCCCTCTTTTTCAAGCACTGTTCTGTTTTGCTTCAGCCATGCTGAAAGTTACTCGTGTATATTCAATACCGAATGCCAGATTGTTCCCTGAACCTGGTGTCAGAATCGGAGGTCACTCTGGATATCCAGAAGTGCAGTTTCTGATGGGGTTTGATTTACTGAATGTCTGAACAGAAAAGCTTTCTTTTCTCTCGTGCAGGGGAAGGGACCATTCCTGTGGAGTCAAGTGACATTGTGCCCACGTGGGATGGGATCCAGCACGGGGAGCGCTTACGAACCATGTCCTGCAGTGACAAAATCCTGCGCTGGAATGTGCTTGGTTTGCAAGGGGCTCTGCTGTCACACTTCCTGGAGCCGGTGTATCTCAGCTCTGTCACACTCGGTGCGAGATCCTCCGACCTTTTGGGGCCGGGGTGGTACAGCTGGGCTGCAGTGACAACTCACCTCCCTCCCCTGTGTGATGGCAGAGTTTGTTTGTAGGAGCTGTAGGAGTAACAGACTGAAACGTCATTCTTGGCAGAGCTGTTTGGAAGTGAAAAGGGAGTCTGTGGATTTTATGCTGTGGGTGGAGTGGGTTTCTCTCCGAGGTTCTGGATTTTTAGGAGGCACATGTGATCTAGGAGGGTGAGACAAAAACTGTATGTTTATATCTTCCAAGAAAAATGGAGTCTGTAAACCTATGTCTTACACACCCAGGGTACACGTAGCTGTGCTGATCCATGTGCCATGGGCTTTCAGGACCCTGTGAGCAGTGCTGTGGCTCTCAGGGCTTGGCTGGTCCATCACCTGTGCCATCCTTTTTCCTAACACCTTCCCCTCTGTCTCGCAGGTTACCTGTACAGTCAGGGTCACCTGACCCGTGCCATCTGCTGCCGTGTGGCCAAGGATGGGAACACACTGAAGGAAAAGCTCCAGGCTCCATATCACATTAACCATCCCGAGGTATTGCAGCTGTGGCACCTCTTCACCCCATTCCTCTGCCTGTGGGTTCTGGAGTCCTGAGGTGCTCTGCAAGGGGGTCACTGGGCAGCAGCCCCCTAGCCAGGGACAGGGATTAGTGACCAGAAACATAGACTCATGGGATATCCTGAGTTGGAAAGGACCCAGAGTGTTTGATCGAGTCCAACCCCTGCCCCTGCACGGGGCAACCCCAGGAACCTTCCCTCTTTGTCACCCCACAGTTTGGGGGGTTACTAGCAATGTCTTGATCTGTAACCTTCAGCTTAGTAAGAACCTCGTCCTTGCCACTCTCTAAAGTTTAGGATGAACTGAACCTGTGGGGAATGGGAAGGGGAGGACTAGATTGAGGAACCCTCCCGGCTCTCCCGCAGGTCGGGAGAGTCAGCGTGTACGACTCTGCCAGGCAGACGGGCAAGACCAAGGAGTCGTCAGTGAACTGGTGTCTTGCTGATGCAAGCGAAGTTGAAGTCTTGGATGGCACCAAAGGGAAAGTAGATGGGTAAGAAGAGCCTTTCCTGACACTGCTTTTCTTGCTGGGGAAAGGGGGGCAGCTCTGAGGTGGGGAGTACACTCTGCGCTGTTACAGCACCCTACACATGGGGAGGGCTGGAGGGAGGAATTTCAAACGGACACGAGTAAGCACTCCTGAAGGAAACCAAACGTTGCCCAGCCTGGACCCTACCACAGAGCCCTGCTGAGCCCAGAGTTCCCCCATCGTGGGATTTTCCCCGAGTCCTGTGTTCCTCTTGGCTCTTCTGAGCGTCACATCCCTCATTACTGCCTGTGTCTTCCTTCTCAGCCCAAAGCTGGAAGTGTCTCGTGTGTCCAAGAGGAAAATGTTCACCTTGTTCCAGCAGCTGTGTGCCAAGAACAACCGCCAAGACCTGCTGAAGCTCTCTGTGTACTCGAATGCCAAGGAGGCAGCCACGCTGTACCAGGCAGCCAAGCAGTGCTTCTTCAGCACGCTGGAAGAGCTGGGCTATGGCAGCTGGATCCGCAAACCCCAAGAGGAGGAGAACTTCTCTGTCCTTGATACGTAGGGAAAGCACCCTGCAGGGGGTGGGAGGTGAATGTGCACAGGCTGCACTCATCCTTCTTCCACCACCACCTCCTTGGAGTGGAGTCAGGGGCGTGCAGCAGTTTCCCCATAGGCCTGGCTGCCTCCTTCCTGACGCTCAGACCCTGCCTTTTTAAAGTGTGCATGTAAATGATTCTCCTTTTTTTAAAGTGAGGGCAGGCTCAGTCCCCCTTAGCTTTTATAGTTTTTTCTCCCCTTTTTTTGTTTTTAAAAGAAGGCACAAGAAATCAGAGGGATTCTCGGACTATGAGTTTGATACCTTTGGACCGTGCACTGCAGATCCCTCTGGCAGGTTTTGAGGCAAATTTTCTCTTTTGAGGAAGGAAAAAGCCAAACAAGCTGCCAGGCTGTTTGTCTCTGTTGGAAGGTGACTGGCAGCCTGGCCAAGCTGGGACACAGGACTGACCTCTGCAAGGCGCAGCAGGACCAGCATAACGTTCTCCATTAATAACAAACAAGAAAATTTCTGTAGCATTGGCCATGGGTGTGTTGATTTCTGCTGAGGGGAAGAGGGGCCTGGGGTGGGGTTTGAAGAGGGACAGTGGTGAGTTTGGATTTGCTAAACAATGAAGGGAGCTGAGTAGAGCTGTGGCAGTTCAGAACTGAGTCTCTTGCCTCAAGCCAGAGGCTCATCGAGCAGACCTGAGCGCTCTGGGAAGGGCCAGCCTGGAAATGCCGGGGCAGGGCTGTCCCAGCTCCTTCCCCCGCTGCTGGCTCTGGGATGCAGTGACTCTTTTCTAGTCTCAGGAGGCCAGTAGTGGCTGCAGACCCTGTTTGCCTGAGCTGAACCACGTGCCAGATGTGCTGGTGGATGGTGAGAAGCTGCTGGGGCAGCCCCTTTTCCTGTGCATGGCCTGTGCCAGCTTTACCTGAGGTGAGAGTCGACACTGGTAACTAGGACAGAGACCAAAGAGCTGTGGGCATGGAAGTGCAGCCCAAAATGAGGAGGAGAAACCCCAAGTCTGGGAGCAAGGCCCCATCTCTGGCCATGAGTCTCCACAGGACAGCCAGAGGCAGCCAGGCAGGGTCAGTGCTGGAATTCTGGCTGTCACAGGTCCAGCCTGCCTGCAACTGCCCTGGGACACAGCTGTGAGGGGTGGGACTGCCACAGCACAAGGACAGAGCTGGAGGCTCTTCTGTTGATGGCTGCCCAGGGTGCTGTACCTGCGGCTACTGAGGCTCCTGTTGTGCTCCCCATGCCCTCCCAGGACTGCACTCCCTATCGGGGTGCTGCAGGACTCCCCTGTGCTGCACTGCCCCAAGGCTGGACCAACAGCAGAGGGAACACGAAGGTGGGATGAAGTGGGACAAGCCCCTGGGATTGGGCTGTTTTAGGGGCGAAGCTCTTAACGTTTCAGTACTGGGGTGCACCCCTGAGAGCAGGAGCTCCAGGAGCAGCAGCTGGAACAGCTGGGATTTCTCTAGCTGGGTGAAGTGCTGGGATTTAAATTAATTTCTAGCGTGCGGCTTCCCCCGGCCCTGTGTGCTGCCAGGCCCTGCCAACCCTGCTCCCCCCAGCCACGGGGATTAGTGGTATTTATAGCAAACACTCCATTTCTGTTTTCCCTGATGAGGCCAATTCCTGCCGGCCAGGGGAGCGCAGGGAGCGCTGCCGGCCCAGCCACAGCCGCCAGCCCAGTGACCCCCGGCGGGGCCCGGCTGCCAACAGCTCCCAGCTCGTGGTGGTTAATTGTGTTTTCCCTTTCCTTGCATCTTGTATCTGCTCTTGGCTCCAGAGCACTGAGCCTGGAGTGGAGCAGCCCCTGGCACTTGCTGCCCTGGCCTTGCCTGCAGGTAGGACCTAAAAATAGCCTCCTCCTGCCTGGTCCATGTGCTCACCTCGAGGAGCCACGGCTGAGCAGCTCCATCCCCCTCCCTGTGCCTGTGTTCCTTCCCTGTCAGTGAGGCTCTGCCAGGCTCCTGGGAGTCCCAGGAATGGCACAGGGGTTGGCAGGGCCAGACAGGGCCAGGGGCTGCCCGCTGGGGCTCTGGCTCTGCATGGCCTGGCAGGGCGAGGTCCAGGGAG
Source organism: Empidonax traillii (assembly GCF_003031625.1). Classification (NCBI taxonomy): domain Eukaryota; kingdom Metazoa; phylum Chordata; class Aves; order Passeriformes; family Tyrannidae; genus Empidonax; species Empidonax traillii. The sequence goes on along the minus strand of NW_020956256.1, from coordinate 102,285 downwards.
CAGCTGGTGCCCATGGAGCTCCCTCCCTTGGCCATCGGGATTTTCCTCTTCCTGAGCCGATTTCTCCCTGTCCTCTTACATCAGTCATGGGCAGCCAGAGGCCCCCTGACCCCAGGTGCATCCTGCTCCCTCTGGCCCACAGAGCACAGAACAGTATGAAATGACACCAGATGGCACCAACCCCATCCTGTGTGAGTATTTATTGGTTTTCAGGGGCTGCCTGAGCCCAGCACCCAGTCTGACCCTGGGACTGGCCATTCCCCGCGCTATTTGGATGTGGGGGTGCCCTGGCCAAGCTGCAGCAGGGAGTTGGTGGCGTAGTTCTGGAAGAGGGGCTGGAGGAACATGCCAACGGTGCCAAAAACGCAGACGAAGACGAAGATCCACAAGAAGAGGCGGTCGATGACCATGGCCACGTACTTCCAGTCCTCGCTCACCTGCGCGGGGCCGGGAGAAAGGCCAGGTCAGGCTGGGCCTTGGGCATCACCCCTCACTGCCTGGACTGGGAGCTTGGCAGCTCCTCAGAGCCCAAAGTCTGTTCCCTCAGCAATGCAGCTCCCAGGGCTGCCTGCAAGCCTGCTCTGGGCCCCACGGGGCTTGTTCCCCCCGCTGCCACCGGCACTGCTGAGCCCAGGCATCTCATCTCCCCAGTGAGCAGAGTCGGGGGAGGGGAAGGGAACTCTGCCAAAATCTGCAACCTCACAGTGCCATGCAGGGCCAGGCCTCCTGGCACCCTCCTGGTTTTCTAGAGCAGCTGCTTCAGTCTGGGGCTGCAGTGGCGGGTCAGGAACCAGCGTAGGAGCCTCTGCCCAGGCAGTGACCCTCTTGCTGCTTGTGCACGTCCCTTCCCGTGGTGCAGCCACGAGCCAGCACACGCTCTGCATCCCACAGCCCTGCCTGCACCCCGCAGCTCTGCCTGCCCCCCATTGCTCTGCTCACCCACCCTGAGCCCTGCCCATCTCCAGGTGCACCCCCCCCCCGACTTACGCTCTGGTCGTCGTCCTCGCTGCGCATGTGGTCGGCGATGAAGCGCACGCCGTCCACCGCCTCCTCCAGCCCGCAGCTGCAGCTGGGCGTGGGGGCCGCTGCCTGGCCCTGCCGCTCCCGGTAGCCGTTGAGCCCCTCGGCCTTGGCGGCACCGGGGTTGGCGTAGCAGGCGCAGGTGCGGGCGCCGGCGTGGAGGAAGAGGCTGGCGGTGGCCGCGCGCTCCTGGGTGTGCCGGCGCTGGCGCAGGCGCTGGCGGGCGCAGTTCTGCCGCGGCTGCTTCATGAAGAGCAGCGCCGGGAGCTTGTGGAGGAAGAGGGTGCGGACCCAGGGGGGCATGGTGTGCGTGGTGGGGGAGCGGTGGTGCACGTTGAGGACGCAGACGCTGGTGACGATGGAGAAGGTCACCAGCACCATGGTGAACATGAGGTACTTGCCCACCAGCGGCACGTCCAGAGAGGTGGGTGGCACAATCTTGGAGATGAGCAGGAGGAAGACGGTGAGGGCGAGCAGGACGGAGATGCAGAGCGTCATCTTCTCTCCACAGTCGGATGGGAGGTAAAAGACGAGGATGGCCAGGGAGGTGATGAGGATGCAGGGGATGATGAGGTTGATCGTGTAGAAGAGCGGTTTGCGCCGGATGATGAAGTCGTAGGTGATGTCCACGTAGGTGGAGTCTTCGGGGTTCTCGTTGCGCCGCCCTGGCAGCGCCACAATGTCCCACTCACCACTGGGCGTGAAGTCGTCCAGGCTGGCCACCTCGCTCTTCAGCACCAGGTCGATCTCGGTGCGGTCGTAGGTCCAGGAGCGGAACTTCATGGTGCAGTTCTGCTGGTCAAAGGGGAAGTGCTTCACCTCGATCTTGCAGGCGCTCTTGTAGATGGCAGGCGGCAACCAGAAGATGCTGCCATCGTAGGAGATCACGGCGTTTGAGTAGAAGGACACCTCGTACATCCCGTCGGCACTGGGGCAGAGAGAGGGGCTGTCGGTCCTGGGGGTGCCCGGTCTGGCATCGCCCCCAGCCCCACGTGGGGTTGGGGCACCCACAGCCTCCCCCCAAAAACCACCTACTTGTTGTAGAGCACCACATCAGGCAGCCAGATGTGCTTGGAGGGCAGGCGGACCTTCTTCATGTTGTCAAAGTCCTCCGGCTTCCAGGTGAGGCGATAGTCCTCCCACTCCTGGGGACAGCGGCCATCAGCCCCGCCCGGCCACAGGGTGGAGGGGGGGACAGGGGAGAGGAAATGTGAGGGCCCAGCACAGGGGGTTTGGGGGGGCTGGGGCAGGGCAGGGTGAGCGTTAGGGTCCCACACAGGGTATCCTGGGGGTCCCCGTGACAGGGGTGGGACGTCTTGGGGCAGGGTGGATACTGAGTGTCCCAGGGCAGGATACAGGAGGGGGTCCCAGGGCCACAGCAGAGTCCAGGGTGCCCACCTGTGTCAGCCAGACGTTTGTTGTCATGATCTGCTCCCGCTCGTGCTGCAGAGAGAGGGGGAGGGGGGGGCCGGTCACTTGGGGTGCTGGGGGGGTTCAGTGGCCCCCTCCCTTCCCCAGCAGGTAGGGGAGCAGCGCCCTGGCCGACTCACCACGCTGATGAGCTGCGCCAGCGACACCATGAGCTGCACGGTCACCAGCTCGGAGCCGTTGGTCGCCGGCCGGATCAGTTTGTTGTACCGCGCGGGGTCCAGCAGATACTCCACCAGCCGCTCCTCCGTGTCCGTGCCCAGACTCCCTGGGTGGGGCACAGCGTGAGCCCCCCGGCACAGCGGCCGGGGACAGAGACCGTGCCTGGCCCGGGGTGGGGCGATGGGGTGAGGGGTGCGGGTGTCACCCCCGGGCACGGAGCGGGGAGGGCCGGGAGGAACGGAGGGGGTTGCCCAAGGGACGGCAGTGCCCGAGGACGAGCAGCTCGGGGAGGGGGGGGGGATCGGGGCAGGGCGGGGGGCTCCCCTCCGGCCTCCCCTGCCTGTCCTTCCTGTCCCTGCCCGTCCACGACACCCCCGTCCCTGCCCACCCCCGGTGAGGCCCCGCAGAGCCCCGGGGGGGTCGGGGCGAGCCGGCGGCGCCGGGGCCGGTACCGGCTCTGTGCCGGGTCCGTGCCGGGTCTGTGCCGAGCGCTCCCGTGCAACAAGCGCAGCCCCCGGGCCCGGCCCGGCATGGGGCCGGTGCCCACCACCCCCGATCCCCGGCACTCACGTCTGAGCGCGGCGAGCAGGCAGAGGACGCGGAGCAGCGCCATGGGGGCGGCCCCGGTGCCGCCGCCGGTGCCCGGCGCTGTCCGCGGTGCTGCCCGGGCGCTGTCCGCGGTGCTGGAGCCGGGGCGGCCCCGGGCGGGAGGCGGTGCCGGGAGCTGCGCCGGGGCCGCCCCGCGCTCCCCGCTCCGCCGCCGTCACCGCCGCCGTCACCGGCCCCGGGGCCGCCCCTCCGTCCGCCCTCGGAGGGTCCGGGCTACGCCGGGGGGTCCCTGCAGCCGGCGGGGAGCCGAGAGCGGGGGGAGCAGGGCCAGAGCCCGCGGGCGGATCCCGGGAAGGGAGATCCCCCGGGCCCCGCCGTGCACCGGGAGGGAGGTCCCAGGCACCGAGATTCCCCCGGGCTTCAGGGACCCCTTGTGCCCGCTGCCCCCCTATGCCCCGGTGCCCCCTGGTCGTCCCGGTTCCCCTGGTGCGCCCCGCTCTCCCCCGGTCCCCCTCGGTCCCTCCCGGCCCTCCAGTCCCCGCTGTGCCCGGTCCTCCCTCCCCTCCCCCGCCCCCCCCTCGGGCTCAGCCCCCCCCCAGGGGCCCCCCGGTGACCCCACGTGACCCCTCCCGGGAGGGGGGTGGGGGTCCCCTTTGGCCCCTCCCCCTCTAGTCTGGCCCCGCCCCTTTTCTGTCACCCCCGGTGCTCCCCGTCCGTCACTTCCTTTCCCGCGCGCGGCGCTTCCGGCGGGCCCGGCCCCGCCCGTTCCGGCGGCGGCACTTCCGGGAGCGGGGCCGTCCCGCCGCCATCTTGGGCCGGCCGGGGCTGCGGCGGCGGCGGCGGCTGGAGCGGGTCCCTCCATGGGAAGATGCAGCGGGCGGGGCCGGAGGAGGCGGCGGGGGCGCAGGCGGCGGCGGGGGGGCCCGGGCGGAGCGGCGCCGAGGTGGCGGCGGCCCCCGCCGGGAGGCTCCTGAGGCGGGAGCTGCGGCTGCTCGAGTCCATCTTCCACCGCGGCCACGAGCGGTTCCGCATCGGCAGCGCCTGCCCGGACGAGATCAGCTGCGAGTTCGTGCCGGGGGCCGGGGCCCGCGCCGGCGCCTCCGCCTCCCGGGGGCCGCCGCCGGGGCCGGTCCGCATCCACTGCAACATCACGGTGAGGCCCCGGGGGCTGCGGGGGCGGCCCCGGCCCGGGCGGCTCCCCCTCCGCAGCGGGGGCTGTGCCCCCATTCTCCGCCTCCCTCGGTCTTGTGTTGGGGGGCCCTGACCCGCCTGGAGAAGGGGCACCCGCGGATCCTCACGCCCGCTCTGGCTCCTCCTCACTGGGATTTTAGGGGTACTGGGGTGCGGGTCCCCTCCTGCATCGCGGGTCCCGGCTGTTCTGGGGCTCCGGGTGAGGAGCAGCAGAGCCTGGGAAGAGTCTGTGCCCGGGGTTCTCCAGAGGGTGGACCGGGAGCGCTGCCGGAGGCTCTGCCTGGGATGAAGGGGCTGCCGGGCTCTTCTCCCGCCACCGCTGGGGCAGAGCTGCGGGGGGAGGGACCCCTGGGCAGCCCAGGATGCCCTCGGTGTGCTGCCCCAGGCGTCGGTAGCCCCGCGACCACCGGGGAGGCCGAAACGCCACCTCCCCGGGCTGAGGGTGGGAACAGAGCGGGGCCGTGCTCTGCCCTCAGCCCCGGGACTGTCCTGGAGCAGGGACATTCCCTGTGGCCCGGTCTCTGTGCTCTGCCACGGCCTCCCTGCCACCAACACCCCCTGTGCTCCCCCCAGGAGTCTTACCCAGCCGTGCCCCCGATCTGGTCAGTGGAGTCGGACGATCCCAACCTGGCAGCCATCCTGGAGAGGCTGGTGGAAGTCAGGAAAGGAAACACGCTGGTGAGGGGCTGTGGGAGAGGGGGGGCTGGATTCCTGGGGGGGCAAATCCCTGCTGGGTGTCCCCTGCCACCCAAGATAGGGGTGCCTCTGCCCCCCAGGAGTTTGGGAGGAGCAGCTCTGACTTTGTCTGGTGCTGGGGAGGGGTTTGGTGCTCGGAGCAGGAAGGAGCAGCCCCAGGGCACTTGGGTGTGGGGGACCCTGTCCCTCCCTGACCCTCCCTGCTCTCCCCGCAGCTGCTGCAGCACCTGAAGAGAATAATCTCCGACCTCTGCAAACTCTACAACCTCCCCCAGCACCCAGATGTTGAAATGCTGGACCAGCCTCTGCCGGCAGAACAGGTGGGTTGGCTCGGGAGGAGGTTCCCAGAGCCCAGCAAAGCAGGTCCCTCTGGAGGCTTTTGGGGTCACCAGAGGAGGAACACAACATGCTGACCATGCCATGTCTGTCCTGTCCCCACAGAGCACACAGGAAGAGGTGTCCTCTGAAGAGGAAGATGAGGAGATGCCAGAGGTAGGTGCCTCCTTGCTGTGAGAGGAGACACGCACAGGGAGGTGCTGAGAGGTGTGAGGGCGCAGGGACAGTGCCTGGGAGGAGCTCCTGGAGTGCAGGCAGGGAAGTTGGACAGTTCTCAGCATTTTGCTGCTGAGCCACATTGTTCACAAACCCCAGCAGTGCAGAGGCACAGCCGTGTCCTCCAGAGCCACGGGGGTGAGCTGTGAGCAGAGCTGCCTGGACAACGTCTGCTGTTCTCCAGAGCCTGAAATTCCCTCAGGAGATATGGGATTTCCAGGTTGCTGTTGCTGGCACCGTGCAAATGGGACTCCCACAGGGGGGGATTAGGTCGGGTGGCTGAGTGAGCCAGTGAGCTGATTGCTAGGAGCAGCAGAGGCAGCCACTCTTCACTGCAGGCTGGGGGCATCATGCTGCAGAACCCACAGGCTCTGGTTGTTTGGTTTGCAGTTTGGAGAGCTCTGGAAGTGGGTGGAATAATCTCGAGTCTCCATGGTGACGTTTAGCGATGCCTCACACTCCGGGGTGTGAGTGGCACGGGCACTGAGTCAGCAGTGCTGTGCAGCCTGGGGGCAGGTCACTGAGCAGCAGCACCCCAGCAGTTTGGGGGCTCAGCAAAGTTAATTGATTGCTAAATCCAGGCTGGCTTTGCCAGGGGAAGAGGAGAAGGGTTAAACTGGCACCAGCTCGTGGCTCTGCAGCTCTGCCGCTTCGTGGCAAATCAGGGCTGTGTGAGGCCTCTCACTCCTGTGGGCTCAGAAACAAATCCCAGGAGCTGAGCATTCCCCTCCTGCCTTCTGCTGATGTCTGGAGTTGTTGTGGGGGGGGAACACTCATGCAGAGCAAAGGTTTTGTGCTGAGAGGTGGGATTTGTTGGGCTGTGTGGAGCAGCAGAGCTGCTCCCTGGCACAGAGATTCATTATGCAGGTTAATCTCGAAGGATTTTCTAGGAGGATCTGTTCTCCGGTGTGAGAGTCTAAAAATGTCAAAGCCCTTCCAAAAATGCTGCTCAACTAGAATAGCCGTGGGCAGCCCAGAGAGGCCGGAGTAAACACTTGCTCTGAGGATTTAGTGCCAGGGCTGGAGTTGTGCAGTATTTCCACAGCCATTTCCAGGCAGCAGAACCCTGTGTGCATGGGGAGAGATCTCTGCAGTGGGCCCAGATGGCTGCAACTGGTTTTTACTGGTTATTTACATCGGGGTCTAGCACTGATAAGTGGTGGTGTGGGAAGGTGTGAGGGGCAGAGGCTCTGCTAGGGGCAGGTACCGCCTCAGGGGTATGCTGAGCTGATCTGCAAAGAACCCCCAGACACACTGAAACGTCCCCTCTTGCTGAGGGGAGAACAATTCTTGTTGAGCTTGCATGAGCCCAGTGCAGTGTCCAGGCCTTGTGTCTTCCATTCTGCCTGTGCCTCAGATCAGCACTGGGGGCTTTCAGGGTGATAGAGTTGCACTGGGAATCCTTCCTGGGTCAGGGCAGCTCCGTAATCAGAGCAGAGGGGAGCCAAGGCACATCTCTTTGAGCTCTCCTCTTCCCTTCCCAGGACACTGAGGACTTGGACCACTATGAGATGAAAGAGGAGGAGCCGGCAGATGGGAGGAAGACGGAGGATGAAGGCATTGGGAAGGAAAACTTGGCCATTTTAGAGAAAATAAAAAAGAACCAGAGGCAAGATTACTTAAATGTACGTGTCGCCTGGCAGGCAGGCGGGTTGGGGAAGCTGAGGGACCCAAGGGCAGGAGTGACTGAGGCACCTGCCAGCCCTACAGCCCTAAATCGGGGCCATCCCCAGCCAAAGGTACAATAGTGGCTCTCAAGAGCTGGAGGGGGCTGAAGCAGGGAAGTCTGTGAACTGTCTCTGCAGCTCCCAGAAGGTGCCCCCAAGTTACTGGTGCTATGTGGGGTGACCCTCCTGCGGTGAGATTTGGGGCTCCCCCCTGCCCCCAGGAGCTGCACCACACCCGAGGCTCTAGAGGCAGCTCTTGGATTTTGCTTTTGTACCCCTGGGCTGAGATTTTTAGACAGCAGAGAGCACACAGAGGCATTTCTGCTGCAGCTGTGCTGCCTGGGGGGGGGTATATTTGGAGCAAGGGGTGGACTGAGAGGTGAGGGGCAGACCGGTTTGGTACAGAGGCTGGACAGGGTTGTAGCTCAGGTGTTGACCTCGTAGAGCAATGGCCGTGGTGGGTGCAGCATAACAGTGCAATTCCCCCCTCCCCTCCCTCACAGGGTGCAGTGTCTGGGTCTGTGCAGGCCACCGACCGGCTAATGAAGGAGCTCAGGGATATTTACCGATCACCAAGTTTCAAGGGCGGTGAGTGCTGCGGGGAGCTCCAGGGAGGAGGGTTCCTCCTCGCTCTGAGGGGCACCCAGTGGACCTTGGAGCTGTTCTGCTCAGCTGGGGGGGAGGATCTCTGGCCTTTGGTGGCTGTTGCTTTGTCAAGAGTGAGCAAAACCTCTCTGTTGCCCTCTCTGTTCTCTGCCACTACTGGGTTGGAAGTGAGGAGCATGCTGTGGGTTGGAGGATTATCTGGCTTTGAGGGGGATGATGCTCCTGTCCCTTTTCTGAGCCCAGGGACTCAGGGAAGGAAACTACTGCCCTCAGGACTGTCCTGGATAAGTGCTGCTTTCTGTGGAGGCACTGCCCACGTGAGGTGGTGCTGAAAGGTTCAGGGGGTTTGAAATCTGGGTCATGCCTCGACCCCCTCTCAGTTTCCCCCTGCAGTGACCTACCTCTGTTCTCCTCGCAGGATACTATGCAGTTGAACTAGTGAATGACAGCCTGTACGATTGGAACGTCAAACTCCTGAAGTAGGTGTTCCAACTTGGGATTGTGCAGTTGTGGCGGGTCTTGGTGGTGGGACCAGAAGGTCAGCGTGGGCAGGACAGGGCAGCACCCAGCAGTTCTTGGGTCAGCCTCTCTCAGGCAGCTGGCTGAGAGAAGGGGGTGATACCGCCAGGGAAAGGCGAGGTAATGTGAGGGCTCTGCAAGTCTCTGCTGTTCCTAGAGTCCGAAAAGAGGTGCATCAGGCAAACCCTGAGCTTTCACACCCTCCAGACACCAGTGCTGCCTTTTCCTTGGGCGAGGCAGTCTTTATTTTTAAGCTGGCAGCTGCAGAAGGGGTGTGATGGTCGTCTCTGCAGAGCAGGAGCAGAGTTCTGGCAGCCCGTGCTGCCACTGCCCCAGGTGAGGGCACAAGGTGACTGACCCTCTGGGACGTTCCTGCCGCAGGGTTGACGAGGACAGCGCTTTGCACAATGATCTCCAGATTCTCAAAGAGAAAGAAGGAACAGATTTCATCCTCCTCAACTTCTCCTTTAAAGTAAGGCTCCCCCCTCATGAAGAGGCGCTTGCCTGGGCAAGGCATCGGAGAGCACCTTTCTCAGTGGCTTTGCTTCCCCCCTCTCATTCCAGGACAACTTTCCTTTTGATCCACCGTTCGTAAGGGTCGTGTCCCCAGTGCTGTCAGGGGGGTGAGTAACCACCTGCCTCTCTCTGCTCTGCAGAGCTGCTTCCTGCAGCAGCTTTCACTGGCTTTATCCAGCACCGTGACCTCCCTGACATGGGTTTGCTGTTGGGAAGCACGGGCAGGGATGGTGTTTTTTTTTTTTTTAGTGTATTTTTTTCCATCTGAGATCTAATCAGAGATGTTTCACCTCTGGAGCGGTGGGTGGGTGGGTGCGGCTGTATCTGTTTCTGCAGTGATTTTGTCCGATTCCTTCCCCAGGTACGTTCTGGGTGGCGGTGCCATCTGCATGGAGCTGCTCACCAAACAGGTGGGTTCTGGTCCCTGCAGGGGCTGGGGGGGCTGTTCCTGCCGGGTCCTGCGGTGCTGGCACAGCTGGGGGAGGCTGTTGGGCTGTGTTGGGCACAGCCCTGGGGTGGGTTTGGCCTCAGCCCTGTTGGTCCCCCAGGGCTGGAGCAGCGCCTACTCCATCGAGTCGGTGATCATGCAGATCAGCGCGACACTGGTGAAAGGGAAAGCACGAGTACAGTTCGGAGCCAACAAGGTAAGTGAGGCCTGGCTGGTGCAGGAGAACGGTGGCTGGAAGGGGAGAGGCTGATGGAGGCACAGCCAACTTTGCCTATGGGATAGCTCGCCCGAGGTTCCCACTGGACTGATTGTCTCTCTGCCTTCCACTGCAGAACCAGTACAGCCTGACAAGAGCACAGCAGTCCTACAAGTCCCTGGTTCAGATCCATGAGAAGAATGGTAAGGGCTGAGGGAGGGGGCCTGTGTTTCCCCTTGCTCATTTAAGCTCCCCGGATGAGCCGCTTGAGTTTTACCCCGCTCCAGGCGTGGAGGTGACCTGGAGACGGGAGCAGCTGCTGGAATGCAGGGCGTGGGTACAGCTGCTGCCCTCCCCGACATCCAGAGCTGTGTTCCTGCAGCTGTAACTAGAGGCAGCACCTCACTGAATGCTTGGACTTGATGATTTGAGAGGTCTTTTCCAACCTAAACAATTCTGTGATTGTCTGTGTGGTGTTGGGAGGTAACCCAGAGGGAAAGCCTCCCACTAATCAGGGAGACGTGGCCTTTTGGAAGTGGAAAAGCAGCTTTTCCAGGCACAGATTCCCACTGCCCATGCAGCTTCTTCCCTCACAGATCTCTCTCCTCGTTCCAGGCTGGTACACACCACCCAAGGAGGATGGCTAGTGCAGATGCTGCAGGACCAATCTGTTTATCTTCTGGATGCTCTACTTGGATCTTACTGATGCCTCTTGGCTTTCTCCCAGGATGTAATAGCTCTGCCTGTTGCAGGACAATACTGGCTGTTCAAAACTCTAAATAAAACTGTTTAAGGAGTTGGACTGACCCAGAACACTTGCTGGGCCCATGCTAGCAGGCATTCTTGTTAAAACAAACTCGAGCCTCTTGTATCGCTGGAAACTTTTGACTCTACTCCAGTCTAGAGCGTCCTCCTTACCTATGCTATGGATTTAATTTATTTTCTTATTTCATGTACACTGCTTTTTTTTGTTACAGTGTATGATGGATGTGTATGGAAAATGTATCTTTGGAGAAAAATTACAGTTTGTTAATTTGAGAACGCTGGTCTAACTCATTCTTTCCAAGCTGCTGCTGGGTGGGTTGTGCCCTAAGAACTCTGCTGCAGCCCTGGTCCCAGGGTGGGGAGATGGATGGAGCCACAGTGAGCCCAAGCCCTGCAGGAGCGGCTGGAGCAGCTGCCTTGGAAGAAGAAAAGCCCCTCTCTCCCCTTGGCCAAACCCGTCTCTTCATAAACTGCCAGCTCGGAACTCCAAGCACAGAGGGGGGATCTGAGCCTGTCCTCTGCCAGGCAGTGGATGTGGTTTGTGGGTGCAGCCCAGCTCCCACCCCACACTTCTCTGTGCTCTTGCCCAGCAGTGAGATGAGCAAAGGCCCAGCCAGGCCCAGCCCGGAGCTGGAGCCCTCTGTCCTCTTTCTCCCTGCTAACCATGGGCGGGGGGGCTGAGTCCCTCATCCCAGTCCCTGCTGTGCTGTGGATGCAAAAACTGCTGCAGGGAGGGGAGTGTGGGCACTGCTCCTGACCAGGACGTGCTCTGACAGCGAGCACCTCATTCTATGGTTCATTTTACTTTCCCTCCTCGAGCTCTTGCTCCTTGGTGCTCCAGCCCTCCATGGATGGTGTTGCTGCATTTGTGGCCTGTTGCCTCGAATCTCCCCAGCTCTAAGTCTGCTGGAAGGAGATTTGGTGTCAGAGCTCCTCTAACTTGGGCTGTGTCCTCGGCTGGAGGGCAGAGCTGATGCACTAGTGTCAAAGCTGGGACCATGGGTATTAATTCACTGTGTTTAAATAAAAGTTATTAGAAAATCAAAGGGCCTCAGAACTCCATTATCTACTTCAGCAGCTGGTCCCCTGTCCTGCTCGAACCCTGGAAATAAAAGAGATGCTGTAGGAGGGGGATTACTGATGGCTGACATCAGCTGGGGACTATCTTTAAGTGCTTTGTTGAAGGACCCAAGGGTTTGTGATGCTGAGCAGCTCTGCCTTGTGTCCTTCTCCACCCCAGACCACCTCTGCTCCTCTCTGTAGCTCAGGAACCTTCTGGGGAGAGTGTTAAGCTGGTTTAATGATGGTGTAAAACATTTGGGGGGGGAGGGGGTTCTCTTTGGTGAGGTGGGGGCTACTCTGCTAAGCCTGGCATCGGGTTGGGATTGGGTGCTCTGAGTTGGCTGAGTTGGCTCATGGGCACATGCTCCCAAATCCTGACAGCTTTCCAGGCTGGGATGAGCAGAACTAAGAGGGCCCCGCAGGACCTTCTCTGTCAGTGGAACGCTGACCTGGCAGGCGTCGGGGCTGGAGGCACAGCAGGAGCAGCCTGAGCTGGCATCTGGCAGGTGACTGCTGGTCCCGTTTGTTTGCACCTGCCTGTCCCACTCCAAGCTGGGCTTGGCGCTCGTCACCACCGCGGTGGCTCAGCGCTTGTTTTGTGCATGGCGGTGCCATCTGTCACCACTGCCAAAGGCGGTCCCAAAGCCTTCCCCTGCAGGAGCTGGCAGAGGACAAGGACGCGGGGGAGACTTCCCAGAGGAGACGCGTGGGTGGCACCGCGGCACCAAACCACCGAGGGGGTGCTGTGTGTCTGTCCTGCTGAGGCCCTGCAAGTGACTGAGGGAGACTTAAGCCTGCCAAGGAAAGAAAAGGAACCGGCACCCAAGGGAAGCAGAGTTTTTCTTGAGTTCGAGAAGGCGAAGCTGGAGCCGGCTGAGATCCCACTGGCAGTTTTGGGTGCCAGCCCGTCCCTGCGAGGCACATCCTGCCCAGCAAGGAAACTGCTACCGCTTCCTACGGCAGTGCCAGCACCCAGCACCTCCCTGCACCGGGACGTGGGCAGAACGGTGCTGGCTGGGGTCAGTTCTCCCAGTGATCCCTCGCAGAGAACCCTCCCCGGGGAGAGGGGAAGGAGACAGGGAGGAGGCAGCTGGTCTGTTCTCCAGCTCCTGCAAGGAAGAGAAGCCTGTGTCCTGATCCTAAACTCCCACCCTGGGGACTTGGGGAGCAATTTTACCTGCAAAACCCCCTCCCCATTCCGTGTTGTTGCAAAGGGATGGGTAAGCGCCCCGCGGCGCTGCGCGGTCCGGCAGGAAGCCAAACCGCTGGGCTCAGCTGGGATTTTCCGGCAAGGTGTCAGCACAGATCTTGGCTGGTGTGGTGTGAACTGCGGCTGCGGCAGCAGAGAGTGCGTTGGCGCTGTGCTTGTGACCCGTCAGGCTGTGCACAAGGTCCTTGTACAGGGGACTGTGCACAGTCTTCATCCATAGGGTCCATAGGATCCATGCCCAGGCTTAATCCATAGCGCCCACACTCAGGTCCCATCCATAACGCCCATAAATTCCATCCATAAGGTCCATTGGGTCCATGCGCGGGCTCCACCCGTAGGATCCACGCCCAGGGGCTGCGCAGGGGGCCTGAGCACGGAAGTCTGGGCTGTCCGTGGGGTCTCTGTGCGAGGATCCGCACGCGGTGTCCGTCAGTCGATTCCATGTGCAGTTCCTCTCCCATTAGCCGGGCAGGGTCCCGCAGTCTCCCAGCCCCGTCGGGACGGCTCCCCCCACCGAAGCTGCCCTGCCTTCCCACGACTCCCCGTGTCCGCCGGGGCCGCGACCGCCTGCCCGGCCGGTGCCTTGCTGTTCCCCGGGGCCGCCCCCTCCGGATCTGGGCGGGGAGCGCCGGCCCCGCCACCCCCTCCGGCCCCTCCGGCCCCGGCCCGTCTCGGCCCGGCCCGTCGCCACCGCATGGGGCCCCCCGGGCCGGCCTGACCCCTCGCCGAAGCCCCTTTCCCCTCGGAGACAGGCCCCGCCGAGGAGCCGCGACGGGACCCACCGGCTGCCCGGACCCTTCGGAGCACGGAGAGACCCCCCCGGGCCCCATCCCCGCGGGCAGGCGACCCCCAGAGCGGCCCCGGGACTGCCCCGGCCCGACCCCCTCGACCCCCCGACTCGACCCATTGCTGGAGCAGAGAGCCCGACCCCTCCCGGAGCCCTTCCGAGGGGCGAGGGACCCCCGAGGGGACGCGGCCCCTTCCCCGGGCCACGGGAGTCGGCACCCCTGGGACCCACCGGCTGTCCCCGCGGGGGCGAAGGACGCCTGGAGCCCCCTACGAAGGCCCCGGCCCCCCGGCCCTCGTCCCCCGTCCCGGGCTGGCCCCCGGCCGCAGAGGATCCCTTTTCCGGGACTGGGGGCACCCGGGCTGCCCAGTGCCCCCCGGCTGAGCCGGCCCTGAGCCGGCGGGGTGGCCGTGGGGTGTCGAGGAGCCCCGGGGGGGCTTCGGCACCCTGCACCTCCCCGGCCCCATGGCGGCCAAGTGGTTCAAGGAGTTCCCATCCAACCTGAAGACGGTTTCGGAGAGGGCTCGGCCGAGCAGCGGGAGCCTCGGGAAGAGCCGCAAGAATTCAACCGCTGAGCTCGGGGGCTGCCGGGCGGCAGGGGGTGGCAAGGAAGGGGGTAGTCGGCTGTCACGGGACAACCTGCAGGGTCTGCTCCAGGCCGCCACTGGGAAGATGAGGAAGAACTCTCGAGCGGAGGGGGGCACAGCGGAGGGACCCCCCAAAACCTGCGGTACCTACATCAACCGCCTCATCAAGGTGGAGGCTCCTGAGAAGAACGGGAAGGGGTACCCCGGCCCCTTGCCTGCTGGCCTGCCTGCCCCCGAGCAGGACAAGGGAAAGACCCCCAAGACAGAGACGGTAAGGCAGGGAGCGAGGCGGGGAGGGGGAGGGCACTGCGGGGAGTCCGCAGCACTGGCAGCTTTAACCGCGTTGGGCTTCTGACTCATTAGCCCGCTGACTCCGGCCTTTCATCCCACTCGGCTCCACTGTTTTCAAATCCCTTCAAAGCTGCCTTCATCCCAACTGCCCTTCATCAGCCAGGCAAGGGTGAGGGTGACAGAGGTCTCTGGGCCCCCTCGCTACGTCCCGTGTGTCCCATCCTGCCCTGACCCCAGCGCTCTGCTGGTTGAACAAAGGCTGATGTAAAGCTTTTCTGGGAAGCCGGACTTTCACCCCTGCACAGCCTTTGGGGGACTGGGAGCTGGTTGTGGGGGGGAGGGGGCGTTGCTGTCGCACAAAAGGGTCCCAGAGTTCCCCCCCAGGCTCCTCCCCACTGCCGAGGTGCACAGGGGTGGACACTGCCCCCACCCAAAGGTGCCACTGGGTGCACCCTCCTGGGGTTGTGGCATGGCTCCATTTACCCCAGATGAGCCGCCACCCTCCCCTGGGGACCCCGGTGCCCTGTTCCCAGCTCTGTGTCACTGTCATCCCTGCCACCCCTGCTGGGACCCCTGCCAACGCCCCGAGGCCAGCAGTGCCTGTCCCCTCCCCAGGTCATCATCCTGGAGGACTACGCCGACCCCTACGATGCCAAGCGCACCAAGGGGCAGCGGGACGCCGAGCGCCTGGGGGAGAACGACGGGTACATGGAACCCTACGACGCCCAGCAGATGATCACAGGTACGTGCCACGTCGAGCTGGGCCTCGGCACCGCAGCGGGCACCGCTCCCCGGCCGAGAGCGCACAGCAGCCCTCCGAGCCACCCGGCGCGGGAGGCTTCAGGAACAGGAAAGCTGCTCGCCGCTTCCTGCGGCTGCGTGGGGCCAGATAAGGAGTGGGAGCAAGGCCGGACGCTGACCTGTGCCCGCTGGCCCCCTGACCGCTGCCACGACCCGCTGCCACCGCCTGACGGATGTGTATGGCTGGTGCAAAGCCCTCAGTGCCCCCCACTCATCCCAGGGTGGGGGTACCGCCCCCGAGACTCCCCCGTGGCCGTGCCCCCCATTTGGCGACCCCCCAGGCCGGCGTGGCGACTGTCCAGCTGGCCACAACAACAGGAACTGACTGGGCCGGAAGCTGGAAATAAAAGATTTGCTGCTGATGGTTTTTTTCCGTGCGGGGCAGCCCAGACTGTTTGGCGGAGACCGGCGCCGTGGGGAGAAGCGGGGGGCCAGGAGGGGCGAGCCCCCCGGGGTGGCCTCCTGCACGGCCGGGCTCCAGCCTGGGGTGTAGCATCCTGCCCCTGCAGGGCCCAGCTGGCCCCACCACCCTGGGGTTGTGCCTGTGGCGCCAGGGCCGCGACAGCAGACCAGGCACCGTGAGGATGGGCCCCTTCCTGCTCCTGCTCCTCCCAAGCTGGTTCCCGATGGGGCATTCCCAGTATGGGGTTCCCCCCCCCCCCCCCGTGCACATCCCTCCCCAAGGGCTGGTATTGGGAGTGGGGGGTCTCAGGGGACACATCCTGACCCACCATCCCTCTTCCCCACAGAAATCCGTCGTCGGGGTTCCAAGGACCCCCTGGTCAAAGCCATCCTGCTGCTGGACGGTCCTGGCGAGTCCGGGGACGGGGGTGCCAAACTGGAGCCAGCCAAGTGGCCGGGGGGCAAGGAGGTGGCAGGGAAGGGGCCACAGCTCTACGACACCCCCTATGAGCCTGGGGAGGGGGTGGCTGGGGGGACCCCCGAGCGCAGGGTGAGGGCCAGTGACGGGCGCCTGCCCGAGAACGACGAGCGCCCTGCCGGAGAGTACGAGCAGCCCTGGGAGTGGAAGAAGGAGCAGATTGTCAAAGCACTGTCAGGTAGGGGAACAGGCATGGGATGGGAATGGGGATGACAAAAAGGGATGGGGATGGGGACAGACCTTCTAGCAGGGCTTGACATGATAGGACAAGAGGGGATGGTTTTAAACTGTAAGGGGCAACTCAGATTAGACATAAGAAGGTTTTTGTGCTGAGGAGGCTGGTGAGGCAGTGGCACAGGTTGCCCAGAGAGGCAGTAGATGCCTGCAAGGTCAGGTTGGATGGGGCTCTGAGCAACCAGATGTAGCTGAAAATGTCCCTTTTCATGGGGCTGGACCAGATGGGAACAGGTACATGGATGGAGAAGGGGATGGAACCGGGGCTGGGGGAGGTGCTGGGGCTGGGGATAAGGACAGAGCTGGCTTAGAAGGGGTTTTGGAGGCTCACATCTCATCCTCCCCAGTCCAGTTCGAGGGCTCAGAGCGTCCCAAGGAGGAGACGCTGCGGCAGCACCTACGCCAGAAGAGCTGGACCTCCAAGATGCTGAAGCCGGCGGGGGCCGAGCACAGCGAGGGGGAGAGGGTGGACCCCGCCCTGGCACTGGAGAAACAGCCGTGAGTGAGAAACGGGGGGCGAGGGGGGTGGGGTGCCCAGGGCTTTGCCATGGCTCAGCATCCCGTCCCCCGTGTCCCCCACAGCTGGTACCACGGGGCCATCACGCGGGCTGAGGCGGAGAGCCGGCTGCAGACGTGCCGGGAGGCGGGGTACCTGGTGCGCACCAGCGAGACCGGCAGCGGCAAGTACTCCATCGCGCTCAAGTGAGTGTCAGGGTGGCCTCAGAGCTGGGGGGGTCCCGGCCCCGGGAGGGGTGGGGGGGTATCCCGTCCTGGGAGGATGCGGCGAGGGGTCTCACCCTGGGGGATGCTGCGTCAGGAGCCCCCCCCCCCCCACTGGTTGCTCACACCCGAGCCCGATGGGGAGGGAGCACCCAGATCCCATGGGATGGCACCCCCCAGACCCACGAGGGGACCCCAGGCATCCTGGTGTGGCACTGGGGTGGGGGGCGGGGGGGTGGCGCGTACCCCTCCCCGGCACATTGTCAGGAGCGCCAGTGGCGTTTCCTTCCTGGGGAAGCGGAGCCCCTGGAGCTGAAACAATCAGAGCAGGACGGGAACAAACAGGGGTGGATGCGGCCGCGGGGCAGGCGGGCGCCGGGGGGCCGGCGGCAAAGCTGATGCCCGCTGGCCGCCCAGGACCAGCCAGGGCTGCGTCCACATCATCGTGGCCCAGACCAAGGACAACAAGTACACGCTCAGCCAGGCCAGCGGCGTCTTCGCCAGCATCCCTGAGGTCGTGCACTACTACTCCACCGAGAAGCTGCCCTTCAAGGGGGCCGAGCACATGGCCCTGCTGCACCCTGTCCACTGCAAGCTGCATTAGTGCCCGCTGATGCCTCCCCAGACTGGTCTGCGACCCCCACCCCTGCTGCACGGGGCAGGCCTGGCCACGGAGATGGCCGTGTGCCACGGGGAGGGTCCGGCCACGGGGATGGCCACGTGCCACGGGGAGTGTCCAGCGGGAGCCCCTCTGTCACGCCATGACCTCGATGCCGGACTCCAGCAGGGCTGTCAGGATTTTGCCAGGACGAGTCCTGACCCCCCTGTGCCAGAGCTGACAGGCCAGGGGGCTGCCCAGGGTGGGGGAACGCAGCGAGACTGGGACGTGTAACGACGTAGTAAAATAAACTCGTTGGCTGAGAAAGGCCAGTGGTCCTGGAGGGCTGGGATGGGGCTCGTGCCAGCAGAAGTCGCCACAGTTTCGGGGGCCAGGGGTACTGGGGCTCCCCCAGCCACACATTTGCATCCTGCCAGGCTTTTTATAGCAGGGGGCCGGTGGAGGGGAAGGGGAACGCTGTCCCCAGGGCGCCTGAACACCCGCTCCCCTCACCCTGCGGTTTCCTGCCTGGGTGCAGCTGCAGCTCCCTGGGGCGTTGCACAACCCAGTGTGGGGTGGGCACTGCACAGAAGAGGGGGCACGGCCTGGGCGTTCATGGCATGGGGTTTGTGGTGCGGGGGGTGCACAGCACAGGGGGTACAGCCTGGGAGGCACTGGCAGTACAGGGAGCAGGCTGTGGGGGACACGGTGCAGTTGGGGGGCACAGCAAGGCAGAAGGTGCATGGACTGGGGCTACACAGCCCCCTCTCAGCCCTCCACACTGGAGTGACTCCCAGGCAGGGCGGGGCTGCAGTGATCCCTCCATTACTCCCTCCCACAGCATCCATTCCGGTACAAATCCAAAGCATTTATTGGAGCCAAGTTGTCTTATTTCCCCAACACATGCTTTAAAAAGGAGCCCCGGGGGGGTACCAGAGCAGAGGTATGGGGCTGATCCAGCCAGACCCCCCCCTCCCTCCCTGACCCCCGTAGCACTGCAGGGATCAGGCCCTTCCCTTGGGATCCCCAAAGCTGACCCCGGGCCGGCTCTCACGCTCCGGCACAGCCGTGTCTCCAGTGCTGCCACCTCTGGCCATCCCAGCTTGGCCATGGCCCTGAAGGTGCCCTCCAGGACCCAGTTTGGGGCTCCCTCCCAGCTGCTCCTCCATGGGGGTGGCACTGATTCCCCTCCTCAGAGGGTGTCCCCAGCCACAGAACCACTGGATAGAGGGGGGAGCTGCTCCCAGAGCCACATCACAGTCCTGGGAACCCTGGGGCAAGCGGGCCCCACCTGCCCCCCAAGCACCTGCCAGCACATTCAGCCTCTTGCTACTGCCTTGAGGAGGAACAGTCCACGAGGGTGACATGGAGCGTTCCAGGGGCCGTGGGGGTGTGGCAGGAGAGCAGGGGGGTGTCACTGAGTGGGGGACTAGGGAGGCCCAGGGGGACCAGCACATGCTGCCCCTCACCCTCCGGCTTGGTCCCCCGCTGCCTGCCTGTCCACCACATCTGCCTGTACCTGCAAGGGCAGAGAGTCTGGGTCAGGGAGGGCAGACAGAGAGCCCCCTGGCCAGGCACCCCCCCCCAGCACTCACCTCACCACGATGCCAACAAAGAGGGCAATGCCCAGGAGCAGGCTCCCCCCGGCCACCAGGAAGGCATAGGGCGATGACATGGGGTGGGCACTGGGTTCCATGACAGACCCTGACACAGAGAGAATGGATGGGCTCATTGTGTGGACGGGGGACCTGGGTGTCCCAGCCCCCCAACCCCCAACCCAGGAACCCCTCCTCACCACCAGCACCATCAGCACGGTCCTCCCAGAAGAGCTCCGGGGGCAGCGTCACCTCATAGTTATCATCGTCCGTGGGGAACTGCAAAAGAAAGCAGGGGTGCACAGTGGGATGGGGCAGCCCCCACGCCCTGGGTGTCCCCTTGTCCCACGTGGGGACAGGAGTATGTGGTAGTCCCCAGGGCTGGGGCCATCCCACCTGCGAGCTGAAAGGTCCCATTTCAGAGGTGAGGTCCCTGGGGTCTGCAAGATGAGGGGGGAGCATGAGGCTGGGGGACCCCCCACAGACCCCCCCACCCTCAGGGCCCCGTGTCCCACTCATACCTGTCCAAGGGGTGCCCACAGCCTCCCGGCTCCACTCACTCCATGAGCCGTGGCCGAACTCATCCTGCGCCCTCACCTGCACCACGTGCTTCGTCCCCCGCCACGCGTCGCGGATGTCCAGCCACGTTGTCGTCACCTGATCCACCTGGAGGGGACACAGGGCTGGGGACAGCCTGGACAGGGACCGGCAACAGCTGCATTCCAGGGAGCGGGCTCTCACCTCCATGAAGGCTGGGGCAGGCTCGGGGCGGTAGCGGACCTGGAAGCGGAGCCAGTAGAAACGGGGGTCCCAGGACGAGGGGTAGGACCAGTTGACCCGCAGCCACTGAGGTGCCTTCTCCAGCGCCTCCACCGTCACATTGAGGGGGGGATCAGGCTTCACTGCTGGGGAAGGGGTGGCTCAGGGCCTGGCACTGTGCCCTTGGCCACCCCAGCCCCCAGTAAGAGGGGCAGCACTCACGGACACCGCTGAGGGTGATGATCTTGTCTTCGCCGGCCAAGCCGCTGGCGCTGCTGCTGACACACGTGGACACCACGAGGTGTTTGGTGTCCTCGGTGCCAGGTGGCACCTTCACCCGGCAAACGAACTTCCGTGCCTTGGAGAAGTAGCGGCACCGCTGCTCTGTGGCGTTCTCAGCCGTGAACCTGTGGGGCCACAGCTCAGTGGGGGCTGCAGCACGCACCAAACCAGGCACGGGGCAGCTGGGGGGCACACATCCTGTGCTGGGGGGTCCCAGGCAGCACAGGGGAAAGGGTCTGTGGGGAAGGAAATGTTCCGTGTCATGGGGTCCCAGGCAGTATGGGGGAAAGAGTCAGTGGGGAAAAAACACATCCCATGCTGTGGGGTCCCAGATCCCAGGAGCTGTTAGGGAAAGGATTTGCAGGGAGGGAAGCATCTTGAGCTGTAGCCTCCCAGATGGCACCGGGGGAAGGGTCCAGTGACACGTTCTGTGCCGTGGGGTCCCAGTGGCACAGTGGACACAGTGACAGTGGCTCACCTCCGCTTCACCCAGAGCACTGCCCGTGTCCCCGGGGACGGCTTCGTCTGCTGCGGCCACTCACAAATGACATCCTTGTCGTGGCTCCGCCGGTAGCAGGACACTCGGGGGGTTTCGGGGGGCTCTGCAAGGCAAGGAGGTGCTGAAGGACAGGGCCCATAGTGGGCAATCCTGCCAGGGACTTCCCTTACCCCGGCAAGGACCCACCTTCCACCAGCAGCCGCAGGGAGCGCAGCGGGCGGCTCCCCACGGAGCAGACGTAGCGCCCCGAGTCCTCGTAGCGCAGTCGCTGCAGGAGCAGCACGTTGCCCTCCCCCAGCCGTCGCCCACGGCCCCCCGGCACTGCTGCTCCCCGCTCCTCCACCTGCCACCACACCGACACATTTGTGGGCACCTCGTCCCCGCAGGTCAAAGTGATGTTGGCTCCCAGGCGGCCCAAAACCACGTTCCGTGACAGTCCTGTGGGGGCAAGAGGGGGTCAGGTGATGAAGAGGAGACCTCGGGTGCAGTGAGTGTCCCGAGATGAGGGGGGCTCCCCACGTCCAGTGGCTGCTTGGGGTCAAGGCACTGAGCTGGAGAGAATGGCAGCGGTTCCCCACGGAGTGGGGCACTCAGAGCCGTAGGGGTGGGCACGGCAGCACCAGACGGGGTGTGTATTGAGGGGTCTGGCGGTGGAGAGCACGGCTCGGGGAGGGGGCAGACTGGGGCGGGTGGTGCCGGAGGGGTTAAGCGGCAGCGCTGGCTGGCGGCCCCAGTGAGGCCTGGGCTCCCTCCAAAGGTCAACGGCCGGCATGGACCTGCTGTTCCCTTTGGCTCCTGCTTCTGGGAACGCACCCTGTACCCAGGACACAGCACCCACGACGCACCACACAGCACCCAGCACCCAGGACACGGCACTCAGGACACAGTCCCCAGTCCCAGCACCCACCTTAACCCTCCTCTCCAGCACCCCCAGGGGTGCCCGGTATCCCCACCCGCCAGGCTCCTGCGGGGCAGGCAGGGAACCCGCGTGTGTCTCCTCGCCGTGTCCGGACCCGCGGGGCGCCGGTACCCGGAGGGGCTCGGGTTCCCCACCCCCTTCCCCGGCCCCGCATGGTGCCGGTCGCACTCACCGGAGGGGCCGCAGGGCCGCCCGGCGGCCGCGAACGGGAGGAAGAGGAGGAGGAGGAGGAGGAGGCGGGGGAGGAGGAGCGGCCCCGGCGGCCGCGCCATGCGCCCGGTCCCGGGCAGAGAAACATCGGCGGGGCCGGCGGTGCCCGCGGTTGTGAAACCGGGCGGAGGGGCGGGGGCGGCACGTGCGCCCCGGGGGGCGGGGACAGCGGCACCGGGGGGCGGACCGAGCCGCCACCGCCCCCTCCCACCCCCGGATCCCCCCGGACACAGCACACGCGGCAGAAGCTGCTCAGAATAATATTTTATTTTTTAAATAAAAAAAAGCTGGTTTTTGGTTCTTTTTTTTTTTTTTTTTTTTTTCCTCAGTGGAGCCATAAAACGATACAATTCCGCCAAACAGAAACGAGTAATAAATTATCCACCCCTCCACCGAAATAACCCCAAACAGCCCGTAAACCAACTCCAGCCCTCACCAACACCCGTCTCAACAGGCTCATCTTTGGCATTGCGTCCCCGGGACCCCAACACTCCCGGAGACCCCGGGGGATCCCCCAGTGCCCACCCACACCCCAGGAGCGCTCAGTCCCGCGGGAGCTGGCGAGGAGGAGGGAGGAAGCAGAGGCCGAGGGTTGCGCAAGACCCCGCGTGGGAGTGAATCACGGCAGCTGCCAACACCCCAATCCCTGCAGCAAGGGAACGCTTCCCCTTTCCCACCCGGCACCCGCCGTCCTGCTGTACCCCGAGGCGGGGGGACAAGGAGGGTGACCTTCCTTCCCTCCCTGTTCTCTCCTACCCAAACAAGAAACAAGTTGCTCTGTAAACTCGGAGGGCTTTTCCTTCCTTTTTTTTTTTTTTTTTTTGGTTGCTATTTTTTTGTGGGTGTTTTTTTCCTTTGTTTATATAAAAAGAAGACACGTGGGTGAGGGATGGTGAGGGGGCCACAGCCCCCCCAGTGCCCTCCACCTCTGGCATTGATACATTCGTGTGTGATGGGGTGTTTGCACTCCGTGGAGGTAAATACTGACAGAGGAGCGAATGGGGGCTGCTGGGGACGAGGTCAGTCTGTCCGTCCACAAGCCCCAGGGAGGGAAAGAGTATATTTTTGGCTACAATGTGATAGTCCAGACTTCTCCAAACCTCAGCACAACTTCTGCTCCCACCATGGGACCCTCTCGACAAAGGTCTTTGCCCTCCCCAGAGTCAGGAGGAGAGGAAAGGGGGCCCCGGCTGCACTGGAGGGGATGTGACCCTCCAGCCTCACACCTTGATGGTCTTGTCAGCCGTGCCACTGGGGCTGCCGGCACCGCTGCCCTCACCGCCCTTCTTCTTCCACAGGGTCTCAATCCAGCTGGTGCCGGGGCGGGAGGTGAAGCTGGAGAGCGCCAAGGAGCTGAGCCGCATGTTCTTGCCAGACATGATGAGCTCCCCGAATCCCTCCTGGTGGGAGAAGGCGTAGCCGGAGCGGCGCGAGCCCACACGCCCCGCGCGCCGCATGCACCGGTGCTGCGTCTTCTGCTTCTTCCGAACCAGCTGCGTGTAGCGCACCTGGGACACAGGGACAGCGTCAGGGACCCGCAGAGACACCTGTCCCCAGGGACAGGGCCCCGTGCCCGTGCACTCTCACCGTGTCCGACAGTTCAGGTTTCAGGTCCAGCTTGAGGAAGCGAAAGGCCACAACGGGCACGATGCAGACCACAGTGGTGAGGGCGATGGTCAGCCAGACGGTGGGCTGGGCCAGCGTGTTCTGTGCGTTGCCTGCGGGGAAAGCACGAGTCCAGCGAGAGCCAGGCTGGGGCAGCACCCTGTTGGGGTCGGGGGTACAGGGCAGAGCTCCAGGGACTCACCCACGAAGCGGAACTGGTTGGGGAACTTTCGGAAGAGGCCATCACTGTGCATGGTGAAGAGGATGGCGAAGTAGGCGGCCAGGCTGCCCCAGATGAAGAAGTGGTTGATGGCCGTCCAGAATCCCGTGTCCAGCCCGATCTGGAGGGATGCAGGAGGAAGCAGGGCTCCGGGGATGCCCAAGGTGCCCCAAGGGACTGGGGCTGAGCAGCCACATCCCTACCTGCACACTGACAACAATCACAAGGGAGGTGGCGACGGTGACGGCAAAGGACTGGTAGTCAGCCAGCTGGGCACCGTCGTCACGGGTGGCGTCAGCGAAGACACCGTAGGGGATGAAGAACATGAGGACAGATGTGTAGATGCCCTGGGCGATGCAGATGAAGAACTCACGCTTGTTGAAGAGCAGGTTCAGCTGCCCAGGCTCGTAGAGCTTGGGGTACTCCATGCTTCGCTGCTCTGGCACATCCTGGGGGAACAGGACGCTCTGGGCACCGCCCTTTAATCCTGGGCAGGCTACAGCCCACAGAGGGACAAGGACAGCCTGGCCTGGGCACCCAGGCAGCCCTTCTTCCCACAAAGAGGACACAAAGGGGAGTGGGGCCAGCTCCTCACACACCCAGAGACCCTCTCACTGCCCATACCTGGTCAAAGATACCCATGGCAAGCACAGGCAGCGACGTGTAGACAATGTTGTACAGTGTGATGAAGTACTGGTCGTACACGGTCTGCATGGAACAGAGTGCTCAGGGGGGCACGATGCCTGCCCACCCTGTGCCCCACCCATCCCCAAAGTCCGTGCGCCCACACCTGCAGGGACAGGAGAGCTGCCTCCACCCCCCTGGGCTTGCCCACCCTGACACGGGCTCCTCGCACCCACTGCACGCTGGATCCCAGGCTGGGCCTGCTGGCTCGGGATGAGTCCCCAGGGGGAGCCCAAGGACCGGGACCTGCTTTCGAGCCAAGAGGTCCCGCAGGCAAACCCTCTCCAGCTCTGAATTCGAGAAGCCACCAACCCACCTGCGCCGAGAAGCCGCAGAAGAAGCCAAACCAGAAGTGGACCATGGTGAAGGCGAAGTTCTTGTAGAAGAAGTAGCAAAGGAACTTGCACATGCGCAGGTAGGACCAGCGCCCGTGCACCAGGAGCAGGCGCTGCAGGAACTTGAACTGGGAGAAGGAGTAGTCAGAGGCCAGCACGGCCTGGATGCCCTCCTGCCCGCTGATGCCCACCCCAATATGGGCAGCTGCAGAGGAAAGAGAGACTGGAGTGAGGAGAGGGCTGCCAGGAGCACGGGGTATAGAGTGGCAACCCCAGCACAGGGACTGCGTTCCTGTGGGGCACAGAGGGGTGAGCACAGAGGCTGCCATGGGCCCCGGGATGGTGCAAGGGGGACCCTGTCCCTCCCATGGTCCCCCAGACCCCAGGCCTTACTCTTGATCATGCTGACATCATTGGCCCCATCCCCAATGGCCAAGGTCACAGCTTTCTTGTACTTCTTCACCAGCTCCACCACCTGGGCTTTCTGCAGGGGTGTGACACGGCAGCAGATAACAGCCTTGCAGGCACACGCTGTCTCCAGGAATTCCACCTCCATGTCTGCCTCCAGCGCATGGGCCTGCAAGGAGAGCAGGGGACAGTAAGGTCACAGCCCGCAGCCGGGCACAGGGCCCTGTCCTGCCTGGCGCTCCCAGGGCCCTACCAGGCTGTGCCCATTGATGACCAGGGCGTATTCGCCTGCAATGGCTTCCAGCACAGAGGTGAGCTTGGAGGAGGAGAGTTTCTCCTGGTAGGAGAATCCATTGCCCACAGAGCGCGATGCATCCATCATCTTCTCTCGGGCTTTCCTGAGGAGAGAGAAGGCACGGGGGGCCATGGGGCCTGACTCAGGGCCCTCTCATATCTCCAGCTCCCCCAGTTGTAGCTGCGCCCCACGATGGCTGCAGGTATGTCCTGTGCCCCCTGACCCTCACCTGAGCTCCTCTCGCACCTCCAGCACAGTGTGGCCTGTGACAATGAACACCTCCGTCATGTCATCTGTCAGCATCTTGCAGGAGTAGCCGATGTTCACGGCTGTTTCTGGGGACAGGAAACCAGGGGCTGAGCCAGGGTCCATTCAGGAGAGTGACCATCCCACCAGCCCCCAGGCAGGGGAGATCCAGCCCCCAAACATCCTCATCTCCAGCCAGCCCAGACCCTGCCCCAGCCACGCCTCACCCTGCTTGTCACCCGTCAGCACCCAGATCTTGATGTTGGCCAGCGTCAGAATGGCAATGGTTTCGGGGACCCCCTGTTGCAGTTTGTCCTCGATGGCTGTTGCTCCAAGCAGCTGGGGGACCCAAACACGAAGGAGGTCAGCAGGGACTGCCCCCAGCCACCATTCACTCCTCAGTCCCCAGCCCACCTACCATCATATCGTGCTCCACCTCATCATAGAGCCGAGCCAGGCGATCCTCACGGGCCTCGGGGGCACTGCCAGCCCGGTGCAGCCGCTCAGACCAGTCCCTGTAGTAGTTCTCCTCCAGGTCTTTGTAGGCCAGCATCAGTGTCCGCAGCCCCTCGGCAGCATACTCCTGCAAGTGGTCAGAGCTGGGAGTGCTGGCAGACCCTGACGGTGTCCCCAGACCCCAGTGGTGTTCCTAGGTCAGGGCACAAGTGTGGCTTGGTGCTCCCAGGCAGCCACTCTTCCCTCCCCACCCTGCCCCCAGGACCCTGCCCCACACACATTGAGGTGGTCGGTGGTGACGCTGGTCAGGTCCTGGTTGACGGGGTGCAGCCGCTCCAGAAGGATGGTGTCAGCGCCTTTGCAGTACAGCCGGATCTTGCCCTCAGGGCAGCGGACTACGGGGTGCAGGGGACAGGATGCCTGGCTTAGGGGTGAAGGAGCAGGTCCTGCTCTGACCCCACAGCCACGTCCCCGTTAGCATGGGACTGGTCCCCCAGCACACCACGCCGAGCCCTGCACCACAACCCCGCACAGCCTTCCCGGTCCCACAGGCCCCGTGCCACGCACACCCAGCACCTCACCGATGACAGACATGCGCTTGCGGATGTTGTTGAAGTCCAGGATGGCCAGCAGCTGGTAGGTGATGGCTTGACCCAGCTCGTGCACCGTGATGGTCTTGGGTGTGCGGAACCGGAACACGAAGCCAAAGTTTCTGGCAGCTGTGACGAGCGCTCCCTCGTCCGGGGACTGTGCCTTGTACAGCAGCTCCCCTGGGGACAGCACGGGGGTCAGTGCCAGTGTCCCACGCCCCACAGGGACAGGTCCTGCCCCACGCCCACCTTCGCTCTTCTCCTCAGACATGACGGTGTGGCAGAGTGAGAGCAGGCGGAAGAACTCGTGCACGTGGGGGTCTCCCAGCTTGACGGCCTCCAGCAGGCTGTGGTCCCAGAACTGGAACCGCGGGTCTGCCAGTGGGTTGAAGGAGAAGTTGACTGGCTCTGGCCTCTGGTGGGGGCAGAAACGGGGTTACTCCCCTGCGGCACCTGGCGTGGGCAGACACCAACCTGGCGGCATCCTCACCTCTCCCAGCTCCGCCTTGTGACCCAGCACATCCTGCACGTCCCCTGCGAACCAGAGCATGGAGTTAACCACCACAGGAACCCAACGCTGCTGCCCCACCAGCAGGCACACCCACGGGGGCCACAGCACAGCAGCAGCCCCACAATGCTCCTGCTGAGCCCCCTTGTCCCCTGGCTGCCCCAAAAGGTCCGCAGGAGGGGAGTCGTGCACCCCCACCCTGAGGGCAGCCCCAGCATGGCCCAAGCAACCAGCGCTCACCGTAGCTGTGCCCATTCACGGAGCACTTGCTGAAGACCATGATGTTCTGGGTGAGGGTGCCAGTCTTGTCAGAGAAGATGTACTCCACCTGCCCCAGCTCCTCATTGAGGGTGGTGGTCCGGGCCTCGGCTGGCGTCTGGCGCTTGGCACAGTACATCTTCTTGTCCCAGTTGATGAAATAGCTGTGCCCAAGCCGGATCACCTCCACGCTGTGAGGGGCACGGCCGGGTGTCACTGGGGCAGGGCAGCACACTCTGCTGAGCCAGTGACGGGCACACACCCCCCCATCCCAGACCCTCAGTGCCCGGGGCACCCTGGCACACAGGGTGCCCTTCCCCAGGGCTGGCCCGCACCCACTCCTACCAACAGCCACTGCCAAGCCGGGGCCTGGCACCAAGGTGGCAGCCCAGTGGGCTCCCCAGGAACCTCACATACCTACACACCCGGAATGCCCTCCCCAGCCCCCAGGGCAGACAGCAATGAGCTAGTGGGAGGGGTGGGGGTGACACGTTCTTACCTCGGGGCTAAGGGTGACAGAACCCATGCTGGGGAACGAAAAGAGAGAGAAATTAAAAGAGAGAGAGAAGGGGACAGTACAGGAGCCTGGGAGCTGTAGGAGGGCAGAGCAAAATAACCAGCGTGCAGCCAGGGCAGAGAGAGACGAGCAGCCAGACACACACAGCCGGGAGGACCCTGAGGGACCCGTGGGGGTCTCAGGTCTTGGGGCGTCCCTGAAGGCAGACATGACCTGTCAGCAAGAGAGCAGCCACACCCACCCCACACACACAGCTCTGCCTGTGGGTCTCCATCCCTGTGTTCCCCCCCCAGAGGGCACCCCTAATTCCTTACACACCCTCAGCCCAGCCCCTCAGCCCCTGCCCTACCTCACATAGAGCGAGATGGGCACCACAGTGTTGAGGATGATGATGTACGACCAGAAGGAGAGGAAGCCAGAGAAGAAGGCACTGTGCACCCCCTCGTCCCAGGGTAAGTAGATCTGGAAGCAGAAGCCCACCTCGTGCTCCCAGATGGCATTACCAATGGCCAGGATCACTCCCATGCACACCAGGAACCCAAAAATCTGGAGATAGGACAGGACAGGACATCAGAGCCCTGACTGGGCCAGAGCCAGGGCTCCCAAAATCTGCCTTCTGCATACCCAGAGCACCAGTGTGTTCATCAGCCGGTCGATGCTCGTCCGCTTAAACTTGGTCCGGCCGCTGTTCTGCATCAGCTTCGTGTCGGGCCCTGGGGAGCAGGAAGGCATCAGGGGGGTCTCTCCCTCCCCTCTGTGCAGTGCAGCTGCAGCTGCTGCCTCAGCCTACCTGCGAAGATGACGAGGCCAAAGCACCACTCGGTGTTGCGCAGGACACAGCCCCGCAGCAGCATGTTCTGGTTGCTCAGGGGGTACTTGTTCTCCTTCCAGTACAGCGTCCCGCCAAACTTGTCAAGCTTGTTGTTGGGGGGTTCACAGACCACCTCGCCTGGGTGCAGGGGATGGCTCAGCTGGGCCTTGCCTTCTTCACATGGCCAGCTGCATCCCAGTGCCCCAGCACCATCCCTGGCTCCCCAGAGATCCACTTGGAGCCGCAGGACAAGGCTGTGTGGCTGATCCGAGTCTCTCCAGGGTGGTGGAGGAAGGGGCTGCCCCGTGGCAGAGGGCTGGTCACGGGCACTCACCGTCAAAGCGAGCCAGCTTGCTGGTGTCCCCCAGCTCCACGGTGACAGGTATGGCCTGGCGCACCTTCATGTTGGTCTCTCTGCCGGCAAGGAAGCACCACATTAGGGACAGCCTGACAGGGAGGGCCTTGGCAGGTGCTGCCTGGCAGCTCCCACCCTGCCTACAGCCCAGTCTCTCCCTCCCAGCTCCTTCCCCAGCCCCACACGGTGAGCAGGAGCACCCACCCGTCCAGCTCTGCAGTCTCTATGTAGCACAACCCATGGGGTTCGCTGCTGGAGAGGAGGAGGAGGTCGGCCTGCTGGGAGAGACACGTGAAGGGTTGTGCCGACACTGGGGCTCCACGACACCTTCCCCAGGGAAGCTCCTGGCCCCTGGATGTCAGCAGGGTCCCTGAAGCCTCTGCAAAGGCTGTCCCCAGCCCCACGCATCCTTTGCACCCAGGCCTGGCCACCATTGCCCCAAGCACTCGGAGTTCAAACAAAGCTCCGACTCTCCAACCTAAACGCAGCTTCCAGGATGAGAAGTTGCTGATGTCCCCACCCCGGGAGATGATGGAGAAGGACAAAGGCAGAGTGGGGGCAGCACCATCCCATTATGCAATCCCTTCATGCCACCCAGCTGGGACCATCCTCGTCTCAGGTTCGCACTCACCGCCACAAACTGGTTATTCTCCAGCTTGATGATGTCTCCAACACGTACATTCATCCACGGCTCCTGCCGGAGGCTGCGCAGGGACAGTGGACTGGAATCAGGCAGGAGGCCTGCCCTGCCCACTGCCCTGTACTGCATCCTGCAGGGCCCCAGCCCCCTCCCCACTGCCCCATCCCTGTGACACTCACACTCCACCGATCAGCACCTGAGACTGCCGGTTGTTCACCTGGTTGTCACTTTTATGGCGGAACTGGAAGCGGGGGGAAGAGATAGCAGTGTCAGCTCCTTGGGGACAGGCTCCTGCTTCCCCTCTGCCCTTGCAAATGCCACGGCCCTGGGCACTGCACCCCCACACCAGAGTCCCAGCTCCCTGCCCAGCGCACAGAGGGGCACAGGGGAAACCACTCACATAGTCATCAGTGGCGTCTTTGACAGCTGTGATGGTTAAGACAAGAACCAAAGGCACGATGGTGGTGAACCAGGAGAGTGAAGAGATCTGCGGGATCAGCTGGGGACAGGGAGCAGGAATTACAGGAGAACTGGCCAGCCCCAGGCCCATGCTGCCCCTGCTCAAGGGTGCCAAACCTCCACTATTCCAAGGCGTGGGAGTGCCTGGAGCCCTCCTGGATGCCCAGGCGGGGAAGGAGAGTGTGGGGAGTTCTGCCTGCCCCCCAGCACTCACCTGCAGGATGAGGAGGAAGAGGAAATAGGTGTTGGCTACTTCCTGGAACTGCTCAAAGAGGTTGACAGGCAGGAAGGTGACAATGTTGTACTTTGAGGTCTTGATGCAGTTGCTCTGGGGATGGAGGGGGTAAGAAGGTGGTACACAGGCTGCCAAGGCCCCATAGCCCCCAGCCTTGCTCTGGAGGGCAGGGCTGTTGCTCACTGTGCTCTTGGGGGGCTCTGGGCAGCAGCCTGGACTCCCAGCTCCTGTCCCTACACTACCTCTGGCCTCTTCCTTGAGAAGCTGATTCCTCTGCCTTGGTCACCAGCCAGGGCCCAGCCTCCTCTAGTGGTGCCCTGCAAGGGTGACCCCAACCCAGACCCCCTGCTCCCCTCTCTGCAACCAGCCTTGGAACAGCCAGGGATAACCTCCAGCGTCAGGGGGAGGCCAAGGCGAGTGCTGTCCCTCCCCCAGCACCTTTGGAAGCTGATCCATAAGGGATGAGGGGCTGAACCCCTCACACAGAGCACACTGTGTCCCCTAGCCCCACAGCTCCCTTGCCATTCATGTCATCAGCACAATTTTCTCAGGGACAAACATCTATTTTTGTTGTCGTTAACACCTCCCTTCACTGACCCACGGGTGACTCAGGCCCCAGCCCCCCCAAAGCTGCCCAAACACCCCTGGGAGGGGGTTCAGCTCCCCTCTCACTCACCGCGTACTGGAACTTCTCGTTGTACTCCCGAGCGTTGGCTCGCACTCGCCGCTCCTCCTCTGCAACACAGAGCCCCATCAGCCCTGTGCACCCTGACACCCCCTAAACCTCGACCAGCCCTGCACTCTGACACCTCCTGCACCCCCCCCCCCCCCCCCCCCCCCCCCCCCCCCCCCCCCCCCCCCCCCCCCCCCCCCCCCCCCCCCCCCCCCCCCCCCCCCCCGCACCCTGACACCCTTGCACCCCAACCACCCCTGCACCCTGAGAGCCTGCCAAGCCAGTCCCAGAGACCCAGAACCAGGGAAGCTCCCCAGATGTGGCCCTTGTGCTCCCCCATGCCAGGACCTGTGCCCTGGCACCTGCAGAATCCCAGTGCAGCTTATCTGTACTCCCCACCCCCAAAACCTGCACCTCCAGGTCCCCCAAGCCTGCACTTCCAGACCCCTGCTTATTTGCATCCCCAGAGCCCCAGATTCTGCATCCCCCATGTCTTGCTTGTCTGCTCCTCCAGCTCGGCACCACCAGCGTGCCAGACCCTTCCAGCCCTGCACGCCCAGGCCGCATCTCTGCACCTCCAGCCCTGCTCACCTGCAACCCCACAGCCTCGGCCGGGAAGACCCAGATTCTGCACCCCCAGAGCGCATCTCTGCTCCCCTAGACACCCAGACCTGCACAGCTGCACCTCTGGATTCACAGCCCTGCACCCTCAGCCCTCCAGAATCTGCATCCCCAGACCTGCCCAGTCCTGCTCGGCCGCAGCCCCGGCCCTCATCCCTGCACCCCGGGCCCCCATTCCTGTTCCCCCGCCCTGCCCATCCCGCACCCACCCGGCCCGCCGCGGGCTCGGGCCCGCGGCCACTTCTCGGGCATCTCCCGGGGTACCGTCATGGCACGGCCCCGGCCCGGCCCGGCCCGGCCCGGCCCGCGCTGCCGCTGCCGGCCCGGCCCGCCCCGCCGCGTTACCGGGGCAACGGCCGCAGCGGGGCCTACCGGGGCCCGCCCGGGGCCCGCCGCCGCCTCCCCGGGCCCACCGCGACCCCGGCCCCGCTCACCCGGGGCCCGGCGGGCCGCGCACCGCTCCATGTCCCGCGGCCCCGCAGCCCATGGGGAGCGGGCGGGCGGCCGGGCCGGGCCGGGGCCGGTGCCGCTGCCGCCGCCTCAGCTCCCCATGGCCGCGGCGGCGCCGGGCGGCGGCGGAAGTGAGGGGGGTGGGCGCGGGGGAGCGGCCGAGATGGCCCCGCAGTGGCCCGGAGGGTCCCGGATCACAACCCTCGGGTACCCGGAGCACAACCCCCAGGTGCCCGGAGCACAAACCCCAGGTGCCCCGGCCGGCGGAGCCGCTCCGGAGGGGCCCGGGGAGCCGGGCGGTTCCTGGAGGGCCAGAGGCAGCCACAGGGGGTATTAGGACGAAGCCCCGGGTCCCACTGGGACAGACACCCCCCCCTCACTAGCAGCTTGTGTCAGCCAGGTCCCTCTGCAGCCAGGCCTGGCTGGCCTGTCCCCCCCGGGGGGCTGGGGGCCACTGCATTCCCCATGCCCCTGCACACCCACGTCTAGAGACGAGACGCCCCGTGACCTCAGGACTCGTTTAATAGTGTGACGGGAGTGGCAGTGGGGACCGTGCTGCTGGTGTGGGGTGGCGGGGGGTTCCCGGCAGGCACTGTCCCCCCAGTGTCCTCCTTGGATGACACCTCACTGTCGAGTTCAATGTTTTTGTTCACCAGGACGATGGAGCCCTGCTCTTCCAGGGCATCGCCGTCCTCCTCTGGGTAGTGGAAAGCCACGCAGAGCTGGTACAGGTATGTGCCCATGGCGGCTCCCAGCAGCGGTGCCACCAGGGGCACCCACCACCACCCGTTGCCCCTGCTGGGGATGGGGCAGGGTGAGCAGAGGGTCACCCCTGCCACCCTCACCTCACCCCCTTCCCTCTACCTACCTGAAGACCTCCGGACCCCAACCTGCCACGTAGGTAAAGAGCCGGGGCCCGATGTCCCGCGCGGGGTTCAGGGGGCAGCCACAGTTGGCGCACATGGAGGATTCGATGGAGAGCACCAGCATGGCCACGACCACAGGTTCCAGGCCCTTGGGGACACCTTTGTTGCGGTTGTCCATGACGCCCATGACACACACTATCAGCACCCCGGTGCCAATCACCTGCAGGGGTGACATGGCAGCTCAGCACCCTGAGGACTGGCATCGTCAGAGAGGGCTGGGGGAGCTGACAGTGGCACCCGCCTGGTCCACAAAGCCGTTGGCGACAGACACGTAGTCAGCTGGGTAGGTGGCGAAGATGGAGGCGGTTTCCCGGGGGCCGGACACGGTCAGGGTGCCGTTGCTGTAGTGCCAGATGGCATCTGTGGGGCAGAGGCAGAGCCTGTCCGTGAGCCTGGCCAGCCTGGCACCGCCATGGGGTTCCCCAGCCCGGTGCTGCCCTTCCGTACCATAGTAGAGGATGTAGACAACTCCAGAAGCTAGGAAAGATGCCAAGGTCTCCACGAGATAGAAGATGGGAAACTTCCACCAGGGGAACTGCTCCGTCAGGAACATGACGAGGGAGAACGCCGGGTTCATGTGGGCCCCTGCAACCGAGCAGGGAGAGGGGCTGGGAGGAAAGAGTCCTGGGGGCCTCAGGACTGGGGGATGGCAGGAGCTGGTACCCCCTCCTCAGCCTCACCAGAGATTCCTCCGGCTACGTAGATGCCCGCCATGACAGCCAGGGCACCCGCCAAGTAGGCGGTGATGAAGTTCCCCTTCGTCTCTTCGCTGGTGACCCTCTGTGCGACGCCGCTCAGGGTGATTATCTGGAGAAGAGGGGTGTGCCCACCTCAGCCCCACCAGCCCTGTACTGAGACACCCCCTCCACTGACACCACGGTGCGGTGAGGCGAGGGCCGTGCCGGTGCCACCTCCATGGTTTTGCTCCTTGGACACTGGACAGGCACTGGCAGGGAGGTGGTTGCTGCTCTCACTTGTGGTTTTGACAGGAAAGCAGTCAAATTATTAGCAATTAAGTGAACTGCTTCCCTGGGGAGGTGGTGGGGAAGAGGTGCCACGGCACAGCCACGGGGACACCGTTTGCCATCATGGGATGCAGCCAAGAGCAGCTCCAGAGCCCCAAACTCTGCCTGCTCCGAGGCAGGAGGAATCGTGGCATGTGCTGCCACACCGTGATTGCAGCGGAGCCGCAGCACAGGGCGGGCCATGCCACAGGAACGGGATCCAGGTGGAAGGACTGGCAGTGCTGAGCTGCACATTCCAGAGTGGCGCAGCCCCAAACACCCCCAGCCCCAGCAAAGGGCGGGCGATGGAGCCCTGGCATCCCTGGCACCTTTCCAACACCCCACCATCAGTCCCATCCCACCCACACGACCCCCCCATCTTCCCCAGCCCACCCGTTTGCACCCCAGAGCCCAGCCCAGCCCTGCTCACAATGAGGACAAAGGTGGAGAGCAGCTCGGCCAGGCATTCCCGCATCAGCTGGTTCCGGATGCGGAGCAGGCGCCGGGCCCTTGTCAAGCAGGAAGCAGAGCCCATGGTGCCAGCTGGGAAGGGGCAGCGGTGGCAGCAGTGGCAGCAGTGACAGTGGTTACAGTGGTGGCAGCGGTGGCAGCGGTGGCAGCAGTGACAGTGGTGTCTTAGTCCCAGCGGATTTTATGAGCCCTGGGGCCAGGTGGGTGATTATGTGTAAACTTTAAACCAATCAGGGCCACACCAAGGGAGACACCTGGCAGGGATCAGAGTCCCCTGTAGGGCTAGGGAACTGTGGGACACCTCGTGATGATGCTGCACCCCAGTAGGGCCAGGTCAGATCCTCCACCAGCTGTGGGGAGCCCAGACCTCACTCAGGTGAGTGGGCACGGGTGTTTCCCAGCCAGGAGCTCCCCTTCCCCTGCCACATCTTTGCCCAAGCTGCAGCTGCAGTCAGTGCTCGTGAAGAGGCCCTGGCTCAGGCCCTCAGGAGTGGCTGTGGGGGGCATTAACTCAGCACCAGGCAGCAAAATGGGAAAGGGAGGTGAGCAGCACAGGCACAGGTGTCCACCAAGCACCTGCATCCCTCAGGCAGCCCCCCAAGAGCCATCCTGGCATCCAGGATGGATCTGCTTCCGAACCCAGCCTGAAGGAGCACAGCAGGTCACTGCTTAGCATAAATAGACTTTATTGCGCTGTACACACACACACACACTCCGCCCCCCCCGGGGGTTCCCGTGGCTCCACAGCACTCCTGAAGGAAGGCAGCCCGCAGCCCAGGTGCCAGCTCCCAGCAGGATCTGACCCACCTACAACAAAACCAGGTGGTGGGAAGACGCTGCTGCCCCGTGCCCGCTCTGACAGCCCCGGCGTCCGTCCCCCCTGCACGTGTCACACATACCGGGTGCTCAGCCAGGGCCCGGCACGGCTACCAGCTGGAGAACCAGTGCCGGAGGAAGCTGCCGAGCACGGACGACGGGTCGCTCGGATTGGGAGGGCGGAGCTCGTCCTGCCGCGGCCACGAGCCCGCAAACTGCGCCAGCTCCCCTGGAGAGGCGGGGAGAGCCCCCTCAGCGGGGCCCCTCCCGCCCCCCGCGCCCTCCCCGGCCCCCCACTCACGGTCGTCCATGTTGAGCACCTCCTCGCGGTAGTCCTTGCCCTGCCCGTCCTCCTTGGTGGTGGTGATGAAGGCCTGGTCCCCCCTCCGGCGCGTCACCGTGGTCTCCCGGCGGCCCTGGCTGTCCTGCACGGTGCGGCGCTCCTCCACCGCCTGCACGGGGTGCCAGACCCTCAGGACCACCTCCCGACCCCCCCCCCCGGGCATCCCCGGCCCCGCCGCCCCCGCGGGAACACTCACCCCGTCAGGCAGAGTCACTTTGGTGACAGACACGCTCTGGAAGTAGGAGCGGGACTTGGGCTCGTCGGGTCTCAGGATGGTCCCCAGCCCCGCCGAGGAGACCTGTGAGTCCAGGTCTGGGGGGAGATGTGACACGGTGGGGACACGGCCCGGCGGCAGCGCAGAGACCCCCGGGCCCCGCTCCCAGCACGCACCTTGGTCTGCCCTGAGGCCGGGAGGAGCCGGGCCAGCATCGTCCAGCTGCAAGGCAAAGCCACGCGCCGGTGACACGGGAGGCAAACCCCGACACGGGGGCGACACCGCGACAGGCGCCGAGCGGCACCAGCAGGGTGCGACGGCTGGGGCGGACCCCAGACCCCTCACCCACCCCCAGGAAGGGTCTCCAGGGCCGGGCCGGGTCTCCGGCGCCCTCGGGGCCCGCCGGGGCCGCGCTGGCGGGGGGGCTGTCCGGGTGTTTCAACATCGAGTCCCGCAGCGGCCGCTCCTCGCCGAGGCTGGGCAGGGCGGGCGCTGCGGAGCAGGGGGAGGTCGGTCAGGCCGAGGAGGCTCCGAGCGGCCCCCAAAGCCCCGCCGAGCCGCGGCTCCTCCCCATGCCCACCGAAGGGCTGCGGGGGCCCTGCCCACGCTCCCCCGAGCGCCCCCAGGAGCTCGCTCATGTCCCGGAACAGCTCCTCGAAGGCGCCGCGGGACGCGCCGGGGCTGAACCCGAAGCCGAAGTCCTGCGGGGGCTGCGCCAGGCCCAGGCCGTCATCATCCTCCTCCTCTTCCTCGTCCCACGCCGCGCCGCCGAACAGCGGGTCCCGGGGCCTGCGGGAGCGCGGCACTTAGACAGCGGGCCGGGCCGGGGGCCGTGCGGGCAGGGCCG
This sequence comes from Empidonax traillii, assembly GCF_003031625.1. NCBI lineage: Eukaryota > Metazoa > Chordata > Aves > Passeriformes > Tyrannidae > Empidonax > Empidonax traillii. Next base: position 65,549 of record NW_020956256.1, on the reverse strand, counting down.
GCCGGGCCGCGGTACCTGCGCGGCCCCGGGAACCCGAAGAAGCCGCGGAAGGCGTCGAAGAAGCTCATCCCGCTACGGGCCCTGCCGGTGCCGCCGCCGCCGCAAAGCGCCGCGGCCGCAAAGCGCCGCCGGCTGTCGTGAGCGCCGCGGGGCTCGCCCCGTGTCCCCCCGGCCGGGCCCGGGGACAGCGGGGGCTCCGTCCGGGACCCCCGGCCCTGCACCCCCGGAGCCCGCACCGCCAGGTCCGCACAGCCCCTGCTCCTGCACGCCCCGGGCCCCGCTGAGCTCCGCCGGCACAGCCCGCAGCCCTCCCGCTGCCCCCACTGGGACCCGCAGCACGGGGGGCTCCAGCTTTGCCCACTCCCCCCGCCAGCCCTCGGCCCCTTCACCTTGCAGCTCAGCAGCCATTGCCCTCCTGCCACCCTCATGGTCCCACTGCCCGCCCCAGCGCCCGAGACACCCCTCCGTGACGGCCGAGCCTGTGCCGAACTCCTCCTGGGGACACGGGGGGCGAGGGTGGAGCCCCCCAAGCTCCGAGATGAGCAGTGGAAGGGAAGAAGTGGAAGGTGGGAATCTCGGGGGAAAGGACTTTGACAATGTCCCTGTGCTAGGATCCTGCTGCTGGCCAGAGCTGCAGCCAGGAAGAGGAAAAAATCCACAAAAGCAAGGGACAAAAAGAAAAAACCAAAAACCAACCAACCAAAACAAAACAGCGAGACGGTGGGGAGAGGTGGGGGAAGCATTGCTACCCCCCCCGCCCATCTAGGGCCTCCCACCCCCTGCACCAAAAATAGGGAACCAGGCTGAAAGGTGGAAAAAATACACACATCACTTTGTGATCTTTATTCTCTTCAGTAAATCCCCACTTGGGGCTGCAGCTGAAGGGACCAGGTGGAACTGAAAAATACAAGATCTGGACTGCATAGAAAAAAGAAACAAAAAAAAAAACGAAACAAAAAAAAATCCCCCCCAAAAACCCAACCCAAAAGCAGAAGATACTTACAGCGTGCAAGGGGAGCAGGACCTGCACTCAGGCCCGTGAGGAGGGAGGGGGGCAGATGGAGAATGTAAAATAATGGGGGGGCCCTCTGTCAGACAGCAGTGGAGGGGGGAGGAAATGAGAGAACTAGAGGACGGCATGGGGTTTTTGTTTTTATATACAAGACACATTTATCCATTAAATTTAGAACACGGTACAAAAAAAACACTTCAACTAATTAATCTTACAATGCTGCTCATATCAATTACTGGTCTTATTCCTAATAATAAGGGGGTTTGCTGTAGGCGACTCGCAGCTTCCACTCCTTTGGATCTGAGAGGTTCTGGGGCAGCAGGAGGGGAGAGGGGACAGAAAGGAGTAAAAACCAAAAAAGGCCCCTACGGCAAACGGTTCAGATCTGAATGCAGAGAGAAAAAAAAAAAGGAAAAAAAAAAAAAAAAGAAAAAATACAAATTCTATATTACATACAACAGGAAAGTGGCTGAAGACAGACAACGCAGAGGCGCCTGCGGCCTGCCCTGCGGGACCCTGCCGGGGGTGGGGGCCTGGGCACTCCCCACCACAGGGCTCTCTCCTCCCTGGGATCCTTCAGCATCATCGGGGTAGCCGGGATTCTCTTCCAGAAGCAAAGTGGTGGCGGGGGGGCCCGGCCTCAGTTGGCGCCCCAGCTGTAGCTGTTGTAGGCAGATTTGTTGGCCTGGGATTTCTGGGGGATGGAGCTGCCTTGGCTGCGCTGCCCAGAGCCGCTCTGCAGGAAGGGGCAGAAGGAGAAGCGGGTGGTGAGTGTGGGGGGAACCGGCCCCAGCCCACTCTGCAGGACAATGCCTCAGCCCTGCCAGGCACTGCGGCCACGGCTCCTCCTCGGCGTCTGCTGCTCCACCTCTGGCACTGGGGCTGTCCTGCCTGTGCCCCTGCAGCCCCAGCACCCTCCCCCTGCTCCGTGCCTTCCTCCAGGGCACAGCACATGGGGCCAGGGGCAGCAGGGAGCGGGAAGGGTCAGCGCAGGGACGTGTGTGTCTGCACGCGGGAGTGTGTGTGTGTGCACATACCGACTGAGGGCCTCTCTCCTCACCTTGTGTGGCCGTGGGGGAGAAGGAAGAGGCTACTTGAGCCTGGGCAGCCTTGAAGGGCAGGGGGAGACCCCAGGGCAAGTGCAATGCATTATCAGAGAGTTCATTACCTGATCTTCCTGCTGGCGTTGGCAGCACAGTATCATCTGCAAATATGGAAGCTGTTGCAGTACCAGGATATGTAAAATAAAGGGACAAACTATGACAGTAAAAATCCATGGTTAGACCTGAAAGCTCCAGCAGGGTCGTGGCTGTGGCGAGTGACTCCTTTGCTGCTTGGCCTGCGGGGCTGCCCCTCTGAGGATGGGGGAGATTGGGGCGCTCCGGGTGTGTCTGCGTGTGGGGGCACTACCTGGCCATTCCTAGCGCAGCCTGGCAGCTTGGGGGGTTGTGCCAAGTACCCCCCCCAGCAGAGCACACCCCAGGTGTGCCCTCACCTCTCTGTGTGTGTATGTGCGGGTGTGTGTGTGTCACCGCGTGTGTCCGCTGCAGGGCATGAGGGAGGGAGGAGGGAGGGAAACCAGGGGGTGGAGGGGGAGGAAGAGCTCCAGGAGATACCCCAGCGAGGGGCTGGAGTGCCAGGGGCATCGCTCACCTGCCCGTCCTGCTGCAGGTGGTGGTGGAGGATCTGCGAGTGCGGCTGCTGATGCGGGGTCAGGATGTGCATGAAGGGGGTCGGGGGATACGCCGCCGCCGTCGCAGGGTTGATGGGGCCACCGCTGCCCAGCGCCGAAGGCAGGTTAAAGGAGGCTGCTGGGGTTCCAGTGTGAAATCCCTGCTTCTCGAAGGATTGCTGAGGAGAGGATGCCAACACTGGAGTAAGGGCTGGGAGCCAGGCTGGCAGCGTGCCCCTCCCCAGCTCTACACGTCATGGGCCCACAGTCAGTCTCTCCCTGTGGCTCTTTCTGGGCTTAGGATTGCTCTAAACTGGGGAAGGTCAAGCATTTCTCTTCTCCCTGGCTGACCAATACAAGGGGAAGAGACCTTTATTGCACAGGGAGGCTGTCTCAGAGCTCAGCTTCCCCTCTGCTGCCACGCAGGGAGCACTCACAGACACTGACCTGAGTTTTGGAGTAGACAGAGCCCGAGATGTCCGGCACGCCTGTATTACTGGATGTCACGGATACACCTGGGGAGGAGGGAGAGGCAGGAGAGCGTTAGGCAGCAGCCACCAGTTCAGCAGGAGCTGCTGACAACCAGCAGCACCTGATGGAGAGCTCTGGTGGCCAGGGAAGGTCGGAAGACAGATCAGCCTGGGGAGCAAGGTCCTGGCATGGCCATGAGCAAAGCACCCATACGAGTTAAAGTTCTTCTGCTCTGGACAAGAGTCCAGAAACCAAGTGAGGGGCTGGAAAAACACAGAGGAAACAGCAGCTCTGAGGAGAGCTGGGGAATGCAGCACAGAGACACAGAAACAAACCCCCAGCGTGGAACACGGCAGCAAGAACAGCCTGAGAGCTTCTCGTGTGTAAAACAGGCAACTGCATGTAAAGGCAACTCAGCTGTGGGCTGGGATAGTTGGTGCAGTGACTGCCAACACAACCTGCACGGGGCTGTCTGTAAAACAGGGTGGCCCAGAGGAGAACTCAGTGACCGTTAAAGGTGCAGAAAAAGTGCTGAAATCAAAGAGGTTTGAAGGACTCAGCACAAGGTGACCTGGTACAAAGCTGGAGGACCTTCACAAAGAGAAAATAGTATCTTGAAGGGCTCTAATGTAGTGAGAAGAGGGACAAGGGGAATTTGAAGGCTGGAAGAGGGACCCAAATGCACCCCTGTGTCAGTCAGCTGGATGCCAACCAATGAAACCAGTACCCAGACAGGCAGCAGGTTCACAACCTTCCTGCATCTTTGAATCAAGGACAGCTCCCTAGAAAGTGTCTGCCAAACACTGGTGGGAAATGAATTAAAATCCAGAATAATTGCTGTTCTATTGATCACATAGAGGCAGTTAAAAAAAAAAAAAAACAACAAATCAAATAAAACCAAACAATTCAGCTTCTGACAGGGGTCCAAGGTCCCATCCACTCGACTGTGGGGCACAGAGGAGGGCATGAAGTGCTCTGTACCTCCCAAACATGCTCCAGATGTGGATGCAGAACAATCCTGGGCTTTTCCAGGGATAATCAAATGACACGAGAGTGGCACCCAGGCATTCTCCTCTCTTACTGCTGGAAGACAGCAGTCCCCAGCATGGCCAGTGAGACTGGGAGCAAGCCCTGCTACCGTGGAAGGTGCTCCAACAGCTCTCTTACCAGTGCTGTACCCATGAGAGCCGTAGCCACTGGGCTGTTGGAAAGGGGTCGCTGATGCGTTGACGCTGACATTCACACCATGCTGCTTGGAAGAGGTAGGAGCAACCTACACGAACAGAGAGGGGCAGAGTGAGGAGAGGCTTTGCTGTGCCACCCCCCTGCCCAAATCCCACCCCCTGCCTCCAGGAGACTCACAGGGAACACGGCGGGCCCATACTGGAAGGTGCTTGGGAGCCCTGGTACCCCTGTGTAGTACGGCAGACTGGTGTAACTGTAGCCAGGAGGCAGCGCCGGGTTCAGGAACGTCTGCTGCGTGGTGTGATGGGTCTGGGTCTGGCTCTGCTGAGGCTGTGCCAGAGTTGTTGCAGGAGCAGGGGAAGAGGCATCACCTCGGCCAAATTTTGTTAAGTCACCTGAAATAGAGGAGGTGAGAGTGAAGAACACACGTACCAGATCCTGGCCTGTTCCAGCTCAGCCCAAAGCTGACCCAGCCTTTTGATAAACAGCTACTTGAATCAGTTTTTCCTCCTGCCACTGCAAAAGCCTGCCGCCCTCACAAACCTTCAGACCTTTGCACACTGATAAGGCAAAGCTGCTAATTACTTCTTGGCCCTGAGAAGACTACAGAGAGGAAGGGAAGCCCACAGCAGCTCAGCTACTGTGCTGCCCTGCCTGACCTCAGCCCACAGTCCAGCACGGGATAAGCCTGCTGCTGGCTGCCTGTGCAAAGCCTGGTACTACAGCTCTCCCTCATCCCTCCCTGTGCACCAGCAGCAGGACTGAACACAACCCAGTTCCTTGCCTGGGCTGTGGAGGGCTTGGCTGCAGGGCTGGGGGAAGCTCCCTGTGCTGCTCTTCGTGAGCACCTGCTTGGTTCTTCCACACAAAAACTCTGCAGCTCAGAGCTCACACAAGGCCACGCTCCAAGCTTGGCATTCCAGCCTCAGCTGGGCAAAAGCACTTCCACACAAACTGGCTCCTGCTGAAGCCAGGGAGAATCAGTGCTGGAAAAATAGCCAACCTCGAAGTGCAACGATTCCTAAAGCATGTGAAAGCTCAGCACAGTTACTGCCCACTGCAGGTTGGCAGTGCATAAACACATCTACCAAGGTCAGTGAGCGGTCAGGCAACTGCTGAGTGCCTGGTTCAGGTTTGACAGGTCCCATATGTCCAACTAGTCTTCTTGATAAGACTGTGCCATAGACAAAAAACTTAATTTCTCCATATTTTTTATTGTTTTTGTATTTTTACTCGCAGTGCTTGAGTGCTTGGCCTCACCACTGCTTGGAGAGCAGTTCCCCAGCTGGACTCCTCAGCCCTTCCTCACTCCCTTTCCAACTGCCACACTAACTCCTACTCGCCCACCTCTTCCCAATAACAGGCCTTGACAAAACCAGATGTCCAAGGGGAAGACAAGAATTTAGCTGTGAGACACGCTCCAGCCAAAGGCAGTGCAGGACGCTGGTGCAGACGTAGCTCCAGCAGACAAAGGCACAGGACACCAGTAGCAGCAGCACAAACCCTGATGGAATGGGATTTGGAGCAGACTTTTTCCCTACCAGAGTACGGATTGCTGCTCAGGCTGCCATCTCTTCCAGTCAGCGGGGTGGTGGGTGTAGGGAACGGGATGCTGTAGTAATCCTGATGAAGAAAAACAAAAGCAGATGTTTTATCAGCTCTGTCTAAAGGTGCAAAGCAGTATCTTTCGGGACAGAGGAATTCCTGTCCTGCACCTGCAAGATATGTCAGGGTATCAGAGTTCAACCAGCCACATCCAGGCTGATCACGACCTGTTGTAGCCCCAGGTTTTTCTGGCACGCACCATCCCCCTGATCTGGCTATTAGAACCAGATAAGGTCTACTAGTAAGCAGCCCTTAAACTGCCTGGACTTTCCCCTCTGCTTCAAAATAAAATGGACATGTCCTATCACTAAGTAAAGCCCGTTTTAATAAGTATTTAGTCACTGTCAAGGATCAGAGGTGAGTCTCTACAACAGCCCTGATGCTGTAGTTCTCACGCTCCCCAGCCCCACAAGGGATACTGCTGATGAGTAACTCATGCACCCAACTTCCCATGTGTTAAGCAACTGATTAACTCTGATGGCTGTCACAAGAGAGGTGCATCCCATTTTTCCAGCTCTCTGGGACTACCCACAGCCTGACCTGTCTATACCCCCCCAGCCCTTAGAGCCAGCAGAAGTGGTGTGTCCCTGTCACTCTGCACTACTCACCAATGGGAATCTCGTCTGGAGCATTTGCAAGTCATCGTATCCGTACACCTGTGGCTAGAAATAGAACAGCAGATGATATGAGGGACATGGACTAGATAAAGATGCTTATCTCACTTTAGATTGAACTTTTAGATAAACATGAGATAAAACCAGAAGCAGTGGGTCAGCAGTCAAACGATCCCCTAAGTCCAGGCAGCCAGCCCCTTTGCAGGCTGATGCTGGTGGGGGTTCCTGTGAGCTGCTCAAAGGACAAGTGCTCCAGACCACACAGCCCCTGAGCAGTTTTTCCTTGAAATCTGTTCTCACCTTTAGGAGAGGGCTGTGACACACCCTGAGACCTTGTGGGAGTCGCCACCCTTGCCCTGACTGTGCTTGCCCTTTGTCACACCACATATCTAACACAGCTCCATGTTCCTATGCACCGTGCTCTGCCCAAGGGCTGCTGCTCCCCAGAGGCTGGGGACATCGATGAGAACAGGTACAGAGACTCTGCTCTGGGGTCATTAGGACAGACATTTACCTCAACGGGCACATGGAAAACAGGAGGTTCAAACTCCACCTGTCCAAGGCAGCCCCACCAAGCTATGTCAGTTTTTGGTCTCCTCACTATCCTGCATCCCTCCCTGCTGCAGAGGGAGCTGGGAGGGATCTGGTGGCATGACATTACCACAAAGCAATTGTTCTACTCACTGGATAGGCATGTAGCAACCCTGGAGCCATGATGTATGGATTGGGCAACAACGGTGGGACTCCAGGAGGGAGATTAGGAGGGGCTTTTCCTGAAAAAAAGGAAGAGAAATGAGAAGTTCCACAGTGAAGCAATCAGCAAAAGCTCAGTCTCTTAGCTCCTGTACAGCAGGAGCCAGGAAAGCACCTGATGTTGTTGCAACGGAGCTGCGAGTGGAGGCCGTCACCGTGGAGTTGCTGCTGAGGCTGAGGCCCAGGCTGCTGACGCTGCTGAGGCTGGAGGAGACGCTGACCACCGGCGGCGCGGCCGACACCGTGCTGGAGGAGGTGGAGAAAGTGCTAGCAGAAGAATGGAGGCTCGCTTCACTCTCCACACTCGTGTGCTGGGGGAGGAAGGGAGGAGAGTCAGGGGACCAGGCACAGGTACCACAGGACACTGCCTGCACGAAACACATGCTGTGTCTGCACCTGGGTGTCGCTGCAGAGAACGGCTGTAGGCTACAAGAAAACCTGGCTTAAGTTCAAAGTCCTGACAGCAGCCAACCCCTAATGTTTTCAAGCCTCTCCTGTGGTGTGGGAGACAGCGCTGTCACTGTGGCTGTGTCCCAACACATCTCTCTGCTGGGGGGAACAGGGCAAGACACCACATTTGTGGCAGGGAGATTTATTCTGCTGCAGAAGCCAAGACCCAGGGACTCCATACTAATGAGAACTCCAGCAGTAGAGACATTTGGTAGCACTGCATCAGCTACAGGTTTGCTCTGACGTGGTTGCAACTCTGTAGCACTTTCAAGGGCTGCTACAAACCCAAAAGAGCCGCTGCTCAGTCAGAGACAAGCAGGGTGTCAACAACCTCAAGCCACAGGTGCACAGACACTGCTCTGACATAATCCCCCGTCCTCTCCCCACACAGCACCCAAATTCCAGCAGGACAGCCAGCGGCCTGGCAAGTTCTGTCACAGCCACAGCCCTAAGGTCAGGCACCCCAGTGAACCTGGCCAAGCCAAGTGGGAACAGGGCACAGAGCGCGAGAGCACACCCAGACTCACCAGGAGAGTTGAAGTCGATGTTCGCCCAGAGGATGTGGATGAGGACAGACTGTTCTGCTGGGTGGGTAATGCACTGCAGGAGGAGAAATAAAAGGTTGTCAAACCAAGGTGAGAGAGTCACTATTGGTGGCTCTATCCCATTCCCCATCTACTCAGACAGGATGAGTCATCTCAGTCTTCCTTATTGCACCAGACGGCCTCTGATGTCTAGTATGGATTCCTGCTTCTAGTTCTGCTTCTCCAGAAATCCACCCCCGACGCTCCTCACCTGCTGAGCTGGGCAGTGGTTGTACTGGGGAGTTCCTCACTGTGGCTCAGGCTGCTCAGAGTCGTCGAGTGTTGGCTGGCTGTTGTCAGCAAGGACGACGCAGACACCCCATCATTGAGAGGTGTGATGCTGGGAGCAGAGGGGGAATCAGATTTCACTGCGGGGCCTGTAGCACCTAAAAACAAAAGCTTTGGGTTAGGGGCAGCTACTGGCATCTTCCAGAGGGAACAGCAAATGCTCAGCCAAAGGAATCAGGAGATCTGGGGATTCCCTCACTGCTGCCAACCAGTTACACACTTGTGACTGTGTTTTATGTCTCAATTTACACTGCCACTGGCTCTACAAAAAGCTTCAAGACTTACAGATGCCTTCTACAAACAAAGCAGTATAAATTATTGTCATTGGTGACTCATCAAGGACCTCATGACCCATCAACAGAGGGTCATTTGAGGCAAGCAAATAATCTAAATGGCAGCAATTAGTCCAGCAAGGAAAGGACTTATTATTAGCACAGATAAGGCTTCTCATCCAAAGCAGAGAACATGAGCAGTACGAGAGACACAGGTCACCTGCTGTGCTGGCAGACACTTACCTTCAACGGCCTGTGTGGTTTGTAATGGCGTGGGCTGTACAGAACTGAAACCATTCTGAGGAAGAAGAGAAAAAAGGAGTACTGGGCATCACAGCTGCACATTTCCAGAGGCAGAGCTCTTGTCAGCTCCCTCCCACACTCCCTCCTCAGTTTAAGGAAAGGTCCTGCTAGCAACACATGTCAACAGACTGTGTTGGGGTCACAGTTCCAAGGTCAACTAGCCCCATGCCAGCAGGATCCCCACGTGTATATTTGAGAAATCAGTCCAAGAAGTTTCTCTGCTGCTGGTTGTTAAGACTACCTCAACCTCTTCAACCCACATTCATTAGCCAAACCTGATGTTACTGAACTGGTGTGCAGCATGCAAGAACCAACTCCTTAAGAGGAAATGGAATCCTTCACCAGCACACCCCTCTCTAGCAGAGTAACTGTGTGAGACACAACACACACCTTGCAATCAACTTGACACCACTGGCTCAGTCCCAGGTACGTAGCACAGCTGAGGGCACTGGGAGCAGCCAGATGAGAGCTCGTGAGCCACACAGTGAGGCTGGAGAACCACTCGATAAACCACTCAGCTTCCCCCTGAGACACTGCTTCACACACAAGGCTCACTCAGCACAACAGGCGATAAAAGCTGTTCTCTTACCTTAGCCTGGGTCAGATCTTTCTGGGGCGAGGAGGAGATGGAATTGGGGTATCGCCTCGTCTGGGTGGATCTCTGTTCGTACAGTGGTCCCTGAGCGCTGTTCTGGGAGGTAAATGTTGCTGTCTGTATCGTGCCGCTCTGGTAACCAGACTCCTGGCTTTGATTGGACGAAATCGTGGATGAAGATTCGCTACAAAGGAGGGGGGGGGGAAAAAAATCATTCAAGATGAAGAGCCCAAGCATCAGCATAAAGGCACCACATGAAGCAGCCAAACCAAGAAACATGCCCAGAGAGCAGGGGTAGGCAAACCATGGGAGGATGCTGGCACCCAGCCACAGCCTTGCCTCACACGCTGCCTTAGGTAACACTTCATGAGCTGCCACCGCTCAGGTGCTGGCACTTAAGAGACTGGCTAGTTACTGAGGGTCAGCCCAAGAGAAGACAGAAACACATTGCTTTGGCAAGGCACCCTCACCGTAGATACACCTACCCCACTGTGTCCCGGTTTGCCAGGCTAAAAGCAGGACAAAGCACTCAGTCTGTTCACCAGGGACACAGAGCAGCTGTGCTGGGGATTCCCCTCCTGTGTTTCCAGCAACACATTTTAAGGGCAGCAGGAAAACTCCGCTTTGTGTGCAAGTGCTGCAGGTCGAAACAGCCACAGAGCTGCCCGATGAGTCTGCTGGCAACTTGTGCTTTGCTGTTGCATACACTGTCCCCCCTTTGTGACTACAGCACAGTCAGAAAGGGTCTACTAGTATGCAGCACAACTCAAGTCCGTGGGATCAGCGACCTTCCAAAGCTGCCTACTTGGATTAGGGGCTCGTGGTGCTCACCTGGCCGTGCTGGTGTACAGGCTGCTCTGAGGCTGGCTAACGGCGGCGCTGGTCGTGGGCGTCGACTCGTACTCGGCGAGAACAGGCTCTGAACCAAACTGCAATGCCCCAAACTGCAGGTTTAGCCCTGAGATATCCGCTGAGCCAGGCATTTCCACTGCAAGGGCAGGAATCTGCAAGGGAGGAGCAACAGAATGGCCCAGTCACTCCCTGGGATCAGCAGAGAGAGCTGTTTTAGAGCCCATATTTCCCAGGTCACGATGGCAGCTACAAGTTTGCAGCCTCTGAGTTACACGTTCAACCCAAGCTGGCATGTAACTCCATCACCCCCACAAACACCCCATCCTAACAGCAGGAAGGGCAACCCCAGACCTTCCTTCCCTCACCAGCCCAAACAGATGCTTCTGTAGCTCTAACACAGTCTGACACCTCCTTCCCCACCACCAGTCCGCACCTTCGATGTTAATGATGCTTTTTTCTTCTGCTGCTTCAGCTTCTGCTGTGCAGGCTGGGGACTTGAGGACTGGTTATCCGAGGACCCTGGGGACATCTGGGGCACAGGATTGGTTTTGCTGGGCAGCGGAGAGGATGGGGGTGCCGGTGTGGTTGTGGAGGCCGTCACCACAGGCTGTTTCTCCTGCATAAACACTTCTATCATGGTCGAAGTTGACGTGAAGGCCTGACGCTTAGTGAAGGGACTATGCACGGAAGAGTCTGTTGGGTTCTTGAGATCTATGGGATGAGACGCAGGTGAGTGAGCAGAGTATGTTGCCTTAAAACTAAATCAAGTTCTGACACTTAGCAAGTAAAAAAAAAAATTCGTTTCCTACTATGAGTCATCCTGGAGCCTGTTAAAATCAGAGAGCAGAGATCCCCAGCATCTCCACTCCCAGCCTTGTGCTCTCACCACCATCAGTGCCAAGCCTTTTTAAGCTCCTCTCCCCTCAGCTCCTTCCACCATCTCTACAGGACAAAGCCAGCTTGCATGGCAGAAGTCCTCCATTCTCCAAGAAAAGCTGGACTCCAGAGTCCCTTACCCTGCACCAGCCTGGTGCCGCTTCCTCCCTCGTTGCTACCAGCATTCCATTATTCCATTGCCTGCTCCTTCCCCTGCAGGGACTGGGTATCTCCAAGCAACATCACTGCTCAGGGCTGCCACCCTCAGGTCTTTGCACCACCTTCCTCCTTCCACTAAGCCTTAGCATAGCTTATAAAAACCAGCTTCTGTTCTCTCCGACTCTCCTCTGTGGTTTCTTGTCTGAGAAGATCAGAAGCTGTCAACCCTCACTGTCACTAGGACAGGGCTCGATTTTTCTTCAGCTTAGATTTGAACCAGAGCCATTTCCCTGTAACCTGAAGGAAATGGCACTGGCACTCAACCACAGCAGAGCTCTGCATCTCATCTGAAAAGAGCCTCTCAATCCTTGTTTATTCCCTCAGGCCAGCCCAGAGGTAGAGTTGCTTTTTGGCATTTAACAGCAAGTGGAATTCCCTTAGAAGATAACATCAGGTCAGCAGGGAGATGAGACTGACAAGTGTTGGTATTCAGGACCTATTCTCCAGAGGTGCCCTTTCAGACCTTTTTCTGGCACAACTTTACATCAGGAGGTAGTTCTGCACACTCTGAGAGGCTCAGGAATGCCAGATCCTTGGCCTTGAAGCATGCTGGAATGATGGATTCAACTGTTCCGAGTAGAAAAGGAACAGGGAGAGACTCACACACACTATTACATTTTAGGCTCACAAACTTGGTCCCACAGTTCTTTTAATTTCTCCAGCTCAGCTGGCTTGGTTGTGAACTTGTGATCTGCTGAGTCCCTCCCCCTGCTGCCTCTGCAGTTGTGGGTGGGAACACACTCTGCCACTCTGGGGGGCCGCGCTGCTTTTCCTTTTCCTTACCGTACTGCACCAGAGACGAGGTCTGCGTGGTGGATCCCATGTCCCAGGAAGCAGCAGTGGTGCTCCCAGCAGGCTGGGTGTGCTGAGCTGCCAGCTGAGCCAATGCCTGGGCTGTCTTGAACTGCTCCAGAAACTGAGACCCTGTGGTACTGCTGCCTTTGGCCTCCCCGACATCTCCAAACCCTTTCCCCAGCATGCTCACCTGCAATTTCAACAAGGAGATAACAAAGTCAACGTCTCCCACGGATTGGAACTCGGCTCAGAGGACAGGAACATCTCTTAACATAAACCTGAAGGCACTGAACCCTGCTGCTTCTCACTGGGTGCCTCAGCTTAACACTCCTGAGCTCCAAACGCACACACACTGCTGGCAGAGAGGGCTCATACTCCTCTCCCAGCCTTCCATCACGTGTGAGTGCAGGAATGACCATCTCTCACCCAACCCACAGCATGGTACAGCCACAGAGGGTTACAAGGGAAGCTAATGGACAGAATGTTAAAAATGCTCTCAATTATTCTCATGCACTTGGTTGCACTAAAAAAGAAACACCTGGACAGTTTGGCTTTATGTTAAGGTGGTTTTGAAAATCCTTCCTCGACTATCTCACCATTAAGTGCACAATTTTTATTTCTTTTTGCTTAAATTACACAAAGCAACATCTGCCCACGTCCCTGCACATCTCTGACTCAATGCCTTTTTCCCTCTCCTGCCAGTAGATGCCAGCATTCCATCCCCCAGTTCCATCCAGCACCAGTTCCCAAACACTTCCACTTCTCAAATTGTTGCAAGCCCTGGACCACGAGTTTTTCCTTTCCTCTGAGCAGGGAAGAACCGTGTGTTGCAAATCACACAAGGGCAACAGGGGCGGAACTAACCCAATTATTTCAAGTTGAGCAATGAACTTCAGGCCTCTGCATTTGAAGCGGACTGGCAAATTATCTGGCTCTGCCAGTCCCAAGCAGCAAGCAGGTGTCAGGACCGCATTTCCCACATTACCCAAACAGACAGAGAACGTCAGGGAATGAGTAACCCCCATCAAACCTCCACTGGCAGAGACCAGCAGTGCCTTACCATGCTGTGGTGAGAGAAGGAATTTCCAGAGGCAGGCTGGGACAGAGCAGTCTGCTTGGAATTGCTGAACACCAGTGGCTGGGCCAGAGAAGGAGTCTGGGATGACTCCAGGTTCGTTGACTCAGTCTCCATAGAAGAGGGTGTCTTTCCTAGCAGGACTGCGAGGTCGATTCTGAGAAGAGAAAGAGGAAAACCCAACCAAGGCTACCATGAGCTCCCGCTTCCATTCCAGCAGAATTCCCCCTCCAGCCTCACACCTTGAACTTTACAAATTAAAGGAATCTTCAAAACATTAACTCACAACTGCCAATAGCAACCTCAAAAGGAGAGAGGAAGATCAAGCAAGACCCTGAATAGCCTTTGATTTTTTTTCATTAACTTAACACAGCAAAATGCCCCCAGACCTGAAGAACCACCAGCAGAGCCTAGGAAAACTCTAATCCAAGATTAGGACCCAGAAATTCCTAACTCAACCTCTCCATTTAAATCCACCTCATCTCATTCATAGCTGTTGCGTTTTAGCTAGCTGGCAAGGTTTAGTCCAAGAAGGCATCTTGCTCCAGGACTTGCGTGCCACTTTTCCCGGGTAAACGGCATCACCATGGGCACTCACCTTTGTCCAGCTGTGATTGTCACATTCTCAGCAGGCAGAGGCACTGAAGACACGTTGGAGGCAGTGAAGATCTTTGTCTCTGACAGCTGAAAGGTAAAAAAGGGAAAAGGAATTAAAAAGTGAGAACAGGGCCTTGTAACAGTGCCTGTGACACAAAGCACACGAATGTTTGAGACAAACGGCCACAGAGAGACTCAAGAAATTCAAGTGTTTAGACTTAAACTTCCCTAGCATTTGGCTCCCATCAGAATCAGCTTTTATTTGTTTCTTCTCGGGCAAGTGCACAAATCACCCACCAGTGGAAAAAAAAAAAGAAAAAAAAAAAAGCCAAACTAAAATCCTTCCACAAATTTCCCACAGTCCACAAACCCACGGGGGCTCCTGGGACCCTGGGCTGGTGCTCCGAGTCGATGGCACGCAGCGAGGATCTGCCAAACCCTCTGCACAGAGAGGTGCGAGCACTGGCAGAGAAGCCAAAGGAAGAAACTTTGGACCCATACTTAAGCTTCCAATGATCCAAGCTCACTTGGATGATCTGACCAACAGATCCACTTCAACTACGGAAGGGAAAATAACATTGCTCAAGAATGGGTGAAGAGGAGGGCTGGTGACCACCTGATTTAGCCTGGAACATATCTGAACATGAACAGCTTTTATTCCTGAAGGAATAGAAGGTTGAGGAACCACCAGAAATTAAAGTGCCAGAGTTAAAAAACTAAATGTGGAACCCCTGGGAGCATCTCACACACACTGAAGGCAAGAAGGGTTCTCAAAGGCTCCCTTCTAGCAGAGGCCTGACTGAACCAACTGCCCCTGTCTCCAAACACAGCAGGAGCACTTCCCTCAGAGTGCCTGGAAAGCAAACACTTCCCCTCCTTGCCCAGTCTGTTGGCTGAGCCAAAATGAGCATGCAAAAGTAACAATCGTACTAAAAAAGCTCAACCCTGCTCCCATCTGCAATAACACAAGCCCTCCCTCGATTTGGAGAGGGACTGAAGCCCAATTCAGAAGAAACTGATATAGGGGCATCAAAAGCTGGTGCTAACAGCATCCATTCTCCCCTGAAGGAGACATGGAGTCGAGAAGGAAAGGCAGCAAGACACGCCAAAGAGCACAGCAGAAAGTCAAGTCAAGAGCTTCTGTTCCATCCAAGTCACAAGGACGAGCAGAAGCACATGAGATGCAGGAAACCACTGCTGCCTCCTCCACAGCACGTGGTGGGATCCAAGGCAAACCTTCCCCAGCTGCCACTCCACCGGAGGGACAGAGCAAGAGTCCTGTGTAGAGTCAGGCCAGTTTTTGGAAGAATTCCATCATACAGTCACAGGAAATGAGAGGACCAGCCTTAAGGCCCTAGGAGATCCCTTCCTGCCTTGGGCTCCTCTGGCAAGCTCTACTACACGTATCTTTTAGAAGTTGTGATGATTACTTATTCCTCATAGCTCCTGGAACTGGGAGCCTGGCTGGGGTTCTGCCCATAGTTTGGAGAGGATGAGCTTTGAGCTCCCCTCAGAGCTCTGTGTACAGACAGGACAGCAGCCTGCTGGCAGATGCACGGAGGAGAGGGGTTTGGAGAGTACCTACATCTTCATTCCAGTCCTCCGTGCCCCATTCTTCTGTCGCTGCCCTCCACGCACCTACAAGGACAACAACAGGTACACAAGTTATGCACTCATCAAAGCTCTGCCTCCAAGAGCTGGTGAAGCACTGGGGAGCTTTGCAGGTAGCCAGGAGGATTTCTATTTGCCAACCAAGCAAGTTAAAGCAGTTGACCCCAACCCACGCTTCCTGGGCAAGGTACCACGACAGGGCCACCTCCGCCTTGTTGCCACAGGCTGAGCTGAAAGAGAGGGACTGCTGGGCTGGCAGACAGGGCAACACACACCTCCCAACACCCAACAGGGGAGCTGAGCTTAGCAAGGAAGCCCCAGCACCATCCCCAGCCTCCTTGTGCCGTTTTCCTGACTTCCCCTTGTACTGCAGGAGCTTTGTGCACCTGGGAGCAGTCGGTGTTACCCCAGCAGCTCGGACAGAGCACCTCCCTCACGAGTTTCCCACCAGCTCTGGCACAGGATCTCACCACCCAGGTAAACCCTAAATTTCTATAAAACTGAGGGACAACTGAGCCATTCCCGTGATTCATCTCCTCCCCCCAGCCAAAAAAAGTCTTGAAATCTCAGTGCACCAGGACCTCCTGAGGCAAATGGGATTCAGAGGGGAAAATTTGAGGGACTAAGCAACTCCTGCATTTTCTGTGACCAGCTGCAGAGATACGCTCAAAGCATCAGGGAGAAAAGCTGGAAAAGCTCAGCCACAATCCACAGCACAATTTAAGAGAGCAAGATGTACCAGAAAATAAAAAGAGTTTTGCCTGGCTGCAAATTCAACTTGTTCCGACCCCCACTTCCATCACAGAGTTTAACCTCTGTACTTCAAACATCGTGTGGCAACTTCTGAATCCATTCATCAACTGAAATTTGGGTTGGGAGGAGAGCAGGAGATTTCACATCTGCAAAAACCTCAGAGCATAAAGCCAGCCCTGTTTTGCACAGCTTGTTTCCAGTCCAGACCAACAAAGCATGACAGGGCCAACAGGGTTAATCTTGGAGACACTTCCAGAGACGGAACAAGTTGGCATCAGCCTTTTTATAAGCTGAAAGCCTTTTAGTGCATAAAACATAGCATGTGGGGAAGCAGAACATTGTGGATTCTTCTGCAGGACACACTTTAACATTATATTTAAACAACTGCCTGTCTAGAAGTGGGGAATTTAATGCAAGAAATAAGTATTTATCAGTGAGTTATTATTTTTTCATTGCTGTTTTGTTTTCCTTGACAAGTTGAGCCAATTCAAGAAGCCTTCCAGGATTTATTTTCTTTTATATTCAAGTTTGAAATACAGATACTAATAAAACATGACTTCCCAGAGTGCCAGGAATCTCAAGATGTGCTAGTCTACCCCCTCCTTCCCAGACAGAAGCGTCAAGAGTTCAACACAGTCAATGCAAAACACATCTGGGGTTTACAAACCCAGATTCACCCATTCCTCAAATTTTCTGTGCCCTCACAGCAGTAGCAGGAAGGTTGCTTTCCAGATTTTCATGGATATCAGGAAGATCCTTCCAGCTCAAACCTTACCCGAGAGGTGGAATGGGAGCTGGATGTACCTGCAGGTGGCCAACAGAGCAGGAAGCCAAGAGAGCTGCCCCAAGAAGATTTTGTGCATGCAGGAGCACAGCCCAGGGCTCTTAAGTCTTGCTTGTTTGGGGAAAATGAGAAGAAAAGCAAAGCAACACAAAAAGCAGAAGGAAACCCTGCAGATGAAGAGCAGCCATTGACGGGGCTTTCCCAGCAAGTCTACCCCAGTAGTGGACACCAACTCAGCACAGCCTGTGCTCCCTGCACACAAAGGAGCAGATGGAAAAACAAAGACCTGCCATGTACAGCCAGGCATTCACCAGCAATGCTACAGAAAGCTCCCAACCAGCACAGAGTGGCGAGGTTTTTTAAAGAAACCAAGAGTGTTGCTCTCCATCGAGCTCTTCTGAAGGGGAGAACTGCAACACAAGCAATACTCTGACCCTTCTGGCACCATTTCAGAGGGGTTGTCTTCTGAACAGCAAGCCCTCCTCTCTGCTTTCAGAAAGCCCTTCAAAGAGCTGCTGGTCTTTAAGGTCCTCAAACCAGGAAGAGAGCAAAAAATACAATTAAGCCAACATCATGTTGGCTAATATGATTGTGGTGAAGGAAAAAAATCCCATTGTGTCTCCGAGATGTTCACATCCCTCCTCAAACACAGTCTCCTCATTTGAAACTGGGAGATAAGCACCCCACCTGCTCCTCCCACAGCCCACCAGGCAGTCTGCTGCCTCTCAAGAACCAGATACAGGCCTGTTGTTGCCTCGGTCTGGAAGGGCAACAGACTCAAAGGCCCCCAGTCTGCACCTCAAAGGAATGTAAATCCAAACAAAGCCAAAGGGCAGCAAAACCACAATGGCAGCTCTGGAGCAGATGGCCTTGTGCTGCCTGTGGGAGTTAAAGATTAATCCTGAGGTGAGAACCAAGAGACACTGTCTGCCTGCCAGTTGGGTCCCTGCAAAAGAGACTCCTCAGCCTCAACACTCCTCCTCCTGCCCTGACCTTCAGGAGTCAAGTGGCAAGCTCTTCTGGAAGGTTCTTTAGCATCAACCTCCATCAGGTTAGATGGAGGAGACAGTCAAACATGATGTTGGCCTTGTTATGGACACCAATGGGATTCAGCAAACTGGATCATCTCATGGGTGTCTCTTGGCTTCATAAGGCATGAAGGTGCAAGAGCAGGAAATAAAGCGGCCAGGCACTGAGTAGCTTTAACATCAAGCATCCCTGTCACCTCAACATCCACCATCATCTTCAACTGCAGGGAGGTGAGGAGAAGCAGCAGGAACATGCCAGAGCAGCCACTGGGCACTGCTCACCCAGCGGTGGCTGTGAGCAGAGGCAAAGCACGGAGAGAGTTCCACCAGACCCACTCCCCTTGCAGCAGTTGTGACCTTGAGCAGCAACAGCAGGGAGGCTGCAGGAACGGCAGAGGGGCAACAGCAAGTCACAGCTTTTCAGGATGCAAGACAAAGGGAATATGACTGAGCTGCCTCCAGCCTCCTGCCCTCGGGTGGGGTGCTCTGTCACCAGCACTGTGGACACGGAGCTGCTCTGGGCACCGAGAAGCAGTGGCCGAAGCTAAAATCTGGAGTTGGGGTTAGCCTCTCCCGATTCATATTCAAGGTGTCAGCATTAGTAAAAGCACAGTCAGAACAAATGTCAAGTATTCATTAAAATGAACAAATTAAGAGAGAGAAGAATTACATATCCACAGATATTTCAGGGTTTTTTTAAAAAAGCTGTAAAGTAAAGGTATCCGGGGCAGTTAGTGCGCCTGGATGTATCGTACCAGGAGCAGTGTCAAATTTTCGGGGATAATTTGACCCCTCACCCCCAATGAAATCAAGTCCTGAAACAAAACAAAAAGAAAAGAAAGACAACCAGTGAAATTTTGAGTTAAAGAAGTGAAGGTGAGTTTCATTGCCCCCACATACACCAGTCACATCGTACCTGTGGATATTGTTAATTTAAAGAGATGCCTGTGGCTACTAAATTGGAAAAAAAAATGACCACGCACAACACAGGTGACCAGCGGTGTTGCATGATAAATTTACAGCTGCACTGTAGCACTAGAGCAAATTTGACTTGTTCTGTCAGAAAAATCTTCAATTCCCCCCAACCACACTCTAATCCACTTTGTTCCACAATTCCACAAAACACCAACACAGGAAAAAAGAAAACCATGCACACAGAAGCCTCTTCCCACTGGACAGTTAAACTTCCAGCACGTAGAGGTTGTCCAGTCCCATCCCTTTTCCTGCAGAGCCAAGTGCTCCCACTGCCCTTAACACATGCCCACACTATTCCCTCCGGTGTTTAAAACCCTTTTTCAACTGCCAAGATGATCACTCAGTCTGCTGGTGTTTTACAAAAAACAGGCTTATTTCCCCCCCTTACCACAGCTCTCTGTTTTGTGGTGAAAAAAAAAAAAATATCCAAACAACCCCCACCAAAATGCACACAAACAAGCTCCCACCCCCTCCCTGATACTAACCATGGTCAGTAAAAGGTACCCCAGTTTACAGGATTTTAATTCTCCCTTTCCAAAGATATCAGTTTTTCAGCTAATGCATGCAATATGGAGGTGGCCAAAAGCACCATCAACATGGGTGTAAATGCTTCTTAACATCCAAGTACGTGGTATTTACTTGAACACTCAGAAATTGTGGAAAAACAGTTTGACTTCACAGTGGTGCAAGATTGCTCCATAAAAAAGCCAACCAAACCACCACTCTGAAACTCATTCCACAACATGGTCAAGGACTGTCCCCTGCAACTGCCCCCTTCTCACACTGCAAACTCTGAGTTTGCTGTATCTGACAATCCTGTGTGTATGTGAAACAAACCCCAGGGCACCAGTTTTGCAATGCAGAACGTGCAGGGGCAGCTGGGTGTTCAGAACCACCCACCGAACACATGCTGGCTTCAAAGGGAAGGAGGATGCATTCCTTTCGGCTTGTTTCTGTAACAAAGTCTCAACCCCACCGCGGTTGGAGTAAGATGACCATGGAAGAGAGAATGCTCCCAGTACCAAAATCAAGAGCAAGACATCTGACTGCAAGAAATATTCTCTGGAGGATGTACCTAACATTGGGAGAACCTGGACTGCTTAATACACTACAGTTTATAAAATACCACTTTTCCAAACAGCAGCATGGTTTCTACTGGAAAACAGAGGTGAGTGTTCCTGTGCCTCTGTCGTGCACCCCACAGCAATCACCCATCTCCCCATTTCCAGGGCAATCACTCAAACATGTGCAAAGAATTAGGGTCACCGAAATTCACCTCCGGACTAACAACCCACTCCTCCATCCCTGAGCCTAAGACCTGCCCAGAACCTCCTCAGTGCAACTGGATGGATGCAAAATCCACTCACCCTCTCAACACAAACCAGCACATGTGCACTTGACACTTACTTGTGCCATCGTCCGGCTCAAAGCTCCCAGTGTTGTTCCACGTGTTGTTGTTGCTATTCCCGTAGTTCTCATCCGTGCTGGCTGGCTCAGCGTAGTCAGCAGGGTTGAAAGTTCTGTAAGAAACACAAGGATGGAAACGCTCACTTTCTCTCTGGCTAAACATTGTGAAAGCAAACTGATTTTATTCAGACCATGAAACATCTCAGAGTCTCACAGGGAAGTTCTGTCAGCAGAGGGATGCTTCAGCTATGGCAGCCACCCCAAATTTAAGTTAGCATGATGCAGTTTGGGCCTTATTAACAAAAAGAAAGAAAATGGGAACACGAATGGCTGACACAAACAGTATTATTCATGCACAGACTTATCTCTGCTGTGGTTTGTGCCAGTGAAACTTACCCCATGCCTTGGGCAGAAAATCTTCCCCCTCGCCGTCCAGAGCCACCTGTAAATACACAGACACAGGCACTTCTGAGCATCCCTCGGCTCCGTGTCACTGGAAAAAGAAACACTTGAACAACATATGGAGTTCTGATGCCCAGAATGTGAAAGTGGAGAGGATCTTCCTGAGTTGATGGCATTTCCAGCAGTGTCTTTAGATAGATGGGAATGACCTCAGCTGGCTGGCAGCATGATTAGCAATGCATGATTCCAGGCTCAGATGAGGTTTCCAGCTGGCACAAACCGTAAGTACTGAATCCCAGTTTCTGATTTCTGCAGGATGCGACCTCAGCAACAATTTCTGAGCAGTAGATTTTGTGGAAAAATTAATTTCTACATCAAGTATTTAAAGCCCAAGCCAGTGACGGTGCTCAGACACACATGTAAGAACAAGAATGAAGGTTCTGTTGCTAACAAGCCATAGGCCCACCTGCCAAATAGTCATCTAGGGTTTTTTAACTTCCCACCTCTGTAATAAAGCTCAATTCTTGTTCTAACTCCATAGATGGGATGCAAGAACTAGGTGGTGTTTCTAGTATGCTTAAGATGGGGAATCAACATGTAGACACTAATGGTAAGCATGAGGACAGAAAAATTAAGCCTGTATTTTCACTTTGGCAATTCCTCCCATGAAACAGGCTTTGGAACCTCATGGAGATAGATACACTGCTGCCATTCTTCTCCTCCCACTCCTTCGGGCCCCAAAGCCCATGTGTACCTCGGCCTCGGCCACGTCCCCGCCTCCCTCTTTCCGTGCCTCTTCCAGAAGATCCTCCACTCTTCCCACCATCTAGTCCATTCTCCTGGCCCCGAACTGAAAGACAGAACAATGCAAAGACAATTTCAAGACTCATTCTGCTTCAGCAGGGGTACAAGGCCAGACCTCAAACCCCAAAGTGCAGGGGGACCACGTCACCACAGGTTCCCAGAACTTTTGATTTAATCTGATGGCGGTGAGGGCACCTCGGAGAGGGGCGCATCAGATACACACACGTGTGGTTTTCCTCACATCTGTGAGATGTGTCTGCTTGGGAAGCTTTACAGACAGCTGTTACACAGCACTAAGTGCTTCAGGGGGAGAGTTTGGGGGGCTATGAAAGGGCAGGTCCGTACACTCTCTTCCACGGCTGGCACCTCGCCCCCGCCTCGGTGGCCCGCCACGTCGTCTGCTGAAATCCCGCTCCCGCTCCCGGTTTTCTTTGCTCTCCTCACTGGGCTCTGTCTGTCCGCTCTCCTTCTGTCCTGAGACGCCCTTCTTCTTCCCGACCATCTCCCAGGAATGCTGAAGGTTTGCAGAGGGGAAAGAAATTAATCGTGGTTTGATCAATGCAAGATGCAAATACACAGAGATTTAAATATGCTAGAGAGTACACAACAAGGGTCTCCCAAGAAATAGTTTCCAGACCAGTTTTTTATTTGAGGAGTCTATCAGACTACACACAGCACAGCTTCTTCCTTCAAGGAAAGCTTCCTCGCAACTGACTGGCATGCAGTTTGAAGTAACAGGAGATGATTGGTTCTATTTCTGCACTAAAATTCTTCAATAGAGAGGGCATGATACTTCCAGAATTCAAAGCATGGATAAATTTACCTTCTTTAGGGGAAAAAACCCTGCCATTTCACACACATGACCAAGAGCTCTCAGAATAACTCAGGTAAACGTTCCATAGTGCTCTGCAGTCAACATTTTTGAGTCAGTTCTTCTCTCACATGCACAGTCATTAACGAAACTCCTCCCTAAATAGCAGCTCAGATGGAGAGAAGTATGACAGAATTTATCCAACAATTCAGCTCATCCCAAGTTCAACTGTAAAAAGTTAAGTGCACCTCCAGCTCACTGCCATGGGCCTGCACCCATTTATTTTATGACAGTCTGCAGTGGTTTCACACTCTTTAAACTGATGCTGCACGCTGGTGAAACAATTAAAAATAGTCACAAGTCATTGACAATCACCTGAAAACACAACTGGTAGGCAAGTCAACAGTTGGTTTCGGATGGCAGCACGCAGGGACAATGACAAAACACCCAACAACATAATGGCACAGACTGCCATCAAACCCAAGGCTCCCAAAGTCTCTCTCCACAGGTATCTTGCTCCAAAGAAAACTTACAAAAATGTTTACTTGGGAAATGTTTACTTGGCACCAACTGTAAGGTCATCCCTGTTCCTTTACTGTTTCAAATACATTACCAGTAACTAGCTCAGCAGGTGAGCTGTCCTCATCAGCACCAGTGCACCCAGGCAATTAGCAGGGCTGTTTCCTATCCAAAAATCCCCTTTCCAGGATTGCTGCACAAGGCGAATCCAGGCCAGAAGCAGCTCCAAGACACTTGATCAATGGCATTGCAGGGGCTGCCTGTGCTCAGCGACGTGGCAGCTGCAGGGCCACAGGGCTGCTGGAGCAGTGGCAGCCTAGGGCTTCCTCTACCAGCTCCCTGCCTGCCTCTCCACACCTCGTGCTGCTGGGCCTCTCAGCTGCTCCACCCTGTCCTGGGTGCTGCTCTCCCGAGCAATGTGTTTCTCTAGGACATTAAATCGCTCTGATGGCAGAGGTTTGTTCTCTGACTGGAAGTCACTGGTTACAAGAGATCCGGAGAGAAATACAATCATGGCAGAACTGGGCCTCAGCAATGCACGTCCATATTACTGCCCTTTCTAAAAAGCCTTTCTAATAGGTCTTTTGATCAGCTGTCAATGGCAAGGGCTCTCTAAAGACAAGGAGGAACGGGTACGTGCGCTGTATGGAACCTGGTCGGTGCCAAAGCAGAGCACCTGACACTGGGGAGCAACTGCAGTACAAACAACATAGTCTGGGGCATCCAGCCCACCCACCTGCCCCCAAAAGGGTTCATTATGGGGGGGAAAATGAGCCAATAGATAATACTGAGAAATGATATTTAGAGCCTTAACTCTACAAAGAGTTGAGTCAGCTCCAGCCAAACCAGGGTGCAAGGAGGACACCCGTGATCAGTGGCAGTTTAGGAGGATCTGATACTCATAGGTTTTTTTCTGGGATGTAAAAGAACTTGCAAATCTGCTATCTGCATCACAAAATGAATGATACCCCCCACACAGGTAGAAGGTTTCTCTTAAACAAGCACTCCCTTGTTCTCGGAGCTGACCTCGGCTTGCCTGAGAGAGGCACCTGTGTGAGGGGCAGCAGCCAAGCCCAACTCCACAGAAAACAAACAGCAAAAAGACCCTCAAAACCGTGGCATGGGCAGCAGCAAATAAACTGGTCAGGACATCACTGAGAAGTGTTTAGGGCCAGAGATAAAAAAAACTATGTTACTCTGACAGAAAGGAACCCCAGCTGCCTTTCAACACAGGTCACTCAGCCCTGGTGGGAAAAGGTAAGTTCCTTCACACTCAGTGGTGTGAAAGCACATACAGATGCCACTGCACTGTTGTCAGATTGCTTGGATTCAAAATTAATAGGAAGGAAACGACTTATTGCATTTCCCCCTCTATTCCTTCAAGCCTAGGGCCAAGCTCACAGTCCGTGCAAGCCCCCGGAGAGCAGCGTTCAGCAGTCAGGTCACAGTCATGCTTTGCATGCTCCTGTGGAACTAGTCAGTCATTTGTGGCTCTCCTCATCTTGACACACTGGATGCCTCACCTGCAAATATGCAGTGACACTGAGCTAGGCCTCACCAGTTTTACAGGCCCCAATCCTACCGTGTCCGGATTGCCCTCCAGCAGCACATTGATGGCTCTGTTGACATCCCCATTGCAGTCATGCAGAGCAATCACACACTCGTCCTGGTTCTTGCCTGTGATGTCGATCAGCTGTAAAGAAGACAACACCCCAGTCAACATGTTCCAAACTAAGATGGCACCAGAATCTCTATGGGTCTCTCAGGAGGTAAGTTGAATCCCAAACCAGAAATCCTTAAAAAAAAAAATAAATATTCAGGGCTTGGGATTTTTCCCAGCCTTCTCAGCTTAACTGTCCCTCAATGAGGAGTAACTGAGGGTGTGAATTTTTGAGTTACCATTGTTTCACCGTGACCCAGCCTATAACCCCCTTTTCTCAGGACCACACTGTCACCTGCGGGAACAAACCAGTAATTCAGCAAGGCAAAAGGTGCTGTTCCTGCACTGGGGCAACCCCAAGCACAAACACAAGCTGGAGAGGAATGGATGGAGAGCAGTCCTGAGGAGAAGGACTCGAGGGTGTGGGTTAACATGACCCAGTCACATGCACGGGGAGCCCAGAAAGCCAACACTGTCCCGGGCCCATCCCCACAGTGTGGGCAGCACCTGAGGGGAGGATTCTGTCCCTCTGCTTTGCTCTGGTGAGACCCCCCTGCAGAGCTGACTCCAGCTCTGGAGCCCCCAGCACAGCAAGGACCTGGAGCTGCTGGAGCAGATCCAGAGGAGACCACGGAGATGCTCCAAGGGTTGGAGCCCCTCTGGTCTGGAGCCAGGCTGGGAGAGCTGGGGGTGTTCACCTGGAGAAGAGAAGGTCCAGGGAGACCTGAGAGCCCCTTCCAGCGCCTAAAGGGGCTCCAAGAGAGCTGGAGAGGGACTGGGGACAAGGGCCCGGAGTGACAGAACAAGGGGAAATGGCTGCCCACTGCCAGAGGGCAGAGGTAGGTTGGATATTGGGAAGGAATTCTTCCCTGTGAGGGTGGTGAGGCCCTGGCACAGGTTGCCAAGAGAAGCTGTGGCTGCCCCTGGAATCCCTGGAAGTGTCCAAGGCCAGGTTAGATTGGGCTTGGAGCAACCTGGTCTAATGGAAGGTGTCCCTATGGAATGAAGGTAGAACTGGATAGTCTTTAAGGTCCCTTCTGACCCAAACCATTTCATGATACAACTCGATGAAGCCAGTCCAAGGAAATTCAGGGACCAGCCAGACATGTTCCTCCTACCCTCCCAGCACTCACAGTCCTCCCAACATTGATCTCGCCTCCCTGTCGAGGTTCATTTTCATTTCCCACACTCACTTGTTTCACCTTCTCCTCAAAGTCAGCATCGTTGTGGTCCGAAATCATCTGTGCAAGTCGAATCTGTTCCGCAGTGGCCTAAAGAAATCAGATGGATAGAGAGAGTATGGTCAGAGCAGCCCATTTCCAAACTGTCCTCCAAAGGCCATTCCGTTTCCCTGAGCTCTCTGGAAAGGAATCAGCATGGTAAAGAGAAGGTGCAAACAAGGGTCAGAAAAGGACAAATCCAGGGGGAAAGTGACGTGAAAAAGGAACAAGGGGAGTCTGAAAGAAAGGGATGTACTGCTGGTTGGCCTTATGACACCAGGGGAGCAGCAGCCACCTGGACCACTTCTGTTTTGGGGCAAACCTTACCACCAAGACCCACTGTGGGCAGCTTCTCAAGCACTTGCATTCATTAGAGCGAGAAGGGAATGGTCAGATGGAAACAAAACCAAACCTCAGCGCCGGGTCCCACTCGGAGACACCGCCACAGAAACACCAGCGTCAGTGGCTGCCCAGTTAACCCGGCTCTGGGAGTCCTGAGGCGAGCCAGCCATTAGCACCAGCCCAAGCAGGAGAGCCAGGTCTCCACCTCCAAGCTACCTGGTTTCCATGGACACTGCCCTTACCTGCGGCCGCTGCTTGTGCTGCATCTGGCTCTGTGTCTGTGTCTGCTCCCAGTTCCCCCGGGTTCGGTTAGTGCCCACCGATGTCATCATTTACAGTATATACAAATAACAGTATTTACAAGGTAGAACTCTGTGGTGGGTCAGGGGAGAAGAGAGAACAGACTGTTAGAAACCAAAACCAAAAGACAGCACCAGGACTGAACAATCATATGGGCAACACAGCCAGAACACCCATCACAGTTCCCCACCACTTCCCTAAAACCATGGCAGGCCAGGCTGCCATCACCGTGTGCTCCCAGCACAAAACAGCCGCTTGCACTTCTTGAGGTTTCCCTGCCAATGCTACGGCAGAGTGTTCCAAATGAAACATTTCCTGCATCCAGGTGGGAGCAATCGGGCCTCAGGAGCAGAAATAGAATCACAGAGTCAGAGTGGTTTGGGTTGAAAGGCACCTTAAAGCTCATCCAGTCCCACCCACCTGCCACGGGCAGGGACACCTTCCACTAGCCCAGGTTGCTCCAAGCCTCATCCATCCTGGCCTCGGATGCTTCCAGGGATGGGGCGGCCACAGCTTCTCTGGGCAACCTGTGCCAGGGCCTCACCCCCCACTGTAAAAAACCCCTTCCTTTGCTAACCTAGATCAACCCTCCTTCAATTTGAAGCCATTCCCTGGACTTGGGGCAAAGGGTTTAACGACTTGCTGTTGAAACACGTGTGTGAATGGGCATGGATTTGCCACGAGCTCATGTTGAGGCTGCAGCCATCAAACGGAGCAGGAGTGCTTGAAGAAAGCGCCAAAGAAACTTCACTTGGAGAACAGAGCATCTCAGAGCCTCAGACACATCAACTACCTCCCCTTCTCCTTTCTTGCCTTCAAAGCACAGCAGGAAAAGCAAGAGCACTCCAGGAATAAGTCGTGCTACAGGTCTATGGGATTTTTTTTTTTTTTTAAAGAAAACCCACCCTTGCAGAACTGCCTATTTTTGCATGCTTCAGTTATCCCCCAAAACTAGAAATACTAAGTTTGCTTGTTCTGAGTATTCTGGATTAAAAACATACCCAAAAAGTGAACTAGATGTCAGCAAGGAACAGCCAGTAACATCATTAGATAACTGCTTGAGGCAAAAAATCCCAGGAAGAGTTCAGGCCAACAGCGTCCAAAGCAAGTGGAGTTTCTAACCTCACCCTGAGCCTCAAGGCAGAGCCCAAGCTGGGGGTGAGGGGAGGTGGTTTAGAAGGGGATTGGCACTGAGTCTTTTACCCTGCCTAGAGCCTTCCAGGCACAAGGGATGCCAGAGACATCCCACGGCACTCGGCAGGACTCACAACTTCCAAGCCCCCGAAATCTCAATAATTGCAGAACTCACAGTTTTGTATTTCATTACCAGAGCAAGAAGCTTTCCCCCAAAGCAGCAGGGCCTGCTCCAGGCACCTGGGACAGGGGAAGGAGCCACAGATGGAGCGTGAGAGCAGGGAGGAAAGCTGAGCGAGACAATCTGCCCTATGCACATGGGCAGGGCAGCACAGGGAGAGACCCCGTGTGCCAGGCAGGGAGGCTCAGCAGCAGCATTAGCAAACACACCAGGAAACACTGGGGAATCTCCTGTGGAAGCCTGCAAGTACCCAACTGGGTGAGAAATGGTTCCTGAGAGCAGGGAGGCAACACTACTGCCCCGAACTGGATGCATACCCCCCATGCCTGCCCCCACCTGCACCCTGCCTTTCTCCATAGGCAAGTTTTTGAGCCATTGCTCCCAAAGTTCCCCACAAAACCCCTGAAGTCCCCCCTTTGTGGTTACCCACACCTCATGGCAACTTAATACCAGAGTCTTCCTACTACATAGTGCCAAAGGCTCCTATCAGGAAATGACCCAAGCGACCTGTGTGGCCACCAGGAGACCCCAAGGCGTGGGGGAAGAGCACCCTGAGGTGGAAGCAGACAGCCCCCAGCCACCCCCCTCTGCGCAGGCTTCTTCCCCGTGTTATTTAGTTTTGCTCACCACCGCTATGTCTCCTCCAGCTTCAAGTTCCACGCGCAATTTGTCACATTAAACCAACCTGGCAGCAGAACCGCAGGCCCAGAGGGAAGCATGTCCACAGGAACCCAACCTGCAGCTCCCCTGGGCCACAGCTCCAGCAGGCCGAGTTCAAACCTTGTGCAGCGCCCAGGCATTTTGTTCAGCAGCTGCCACGCTCTGCTCTGCCCAGCTGCCCTCACTGCCACCAGTAACGCCAGCATTTGGGTCCTCTAACGTGTAAAAAAAAACCCAGAAGAAAAACATCTACGACAGAAACCTCAGCCAGGCCCTGACCCTGCTGAGGCTGCCGGGTGAGGGAGTGCCCCCACGCGGACCCCACAGCTGCCTCGAGGAAAGAGAACTCGGCTATGATAACTTATTCCTCAGTGGGGGAACCCAAGCCTGGCTTAAGGGCAGCACTGACTCACAGAACATGGTTATCCCAACGCCTGCACAGAGTTTCCCAGTTTGGAGCTGTCCTCACCAAAAGCAAAAGCCAGTCCACACCAGAGCACTGGCTCTTAAGGGGGGCAGCTACAGGTCAAAAGGCCAGTGTTGCCCTCGGACAGGGCTCAGGGAAAACAAAACTACAGGCTACAACACCCTCTACTCAAAGACACTGCATCAAACGTGACATGCTTGGCCATTACCCCTTTTCCTTCTCAGACCGCACCACTGCCCACCTGTCAGGTCTAGGGAAGGGAGTCTCAGCTACACAAGCGAAGTGTGGAGTCTCCAGAAGAAGAGGGGATACAAAAATGTAACAAACTGTTCATTTTATTAGAAACATCAAGTAAGTTACAGTTTCAGAACCGGGATCTGAGGGTGCCATGGCTGCGCCAGATCTGCTGGCTGCCGCTGGGCGAGTCCTGGCACATCCCAGCCTCAGTTTCCCTTATCTGTTAAATACAGAAAAATTGGTATTTCCAGCCCACTCCAACAACGCTTAATTAACAAGTGCAGAAGGCTCTGAAGCCCCAAAGAAAAGGACCAGAGAGGGCAAACAGCATTTCCAAAGATTTCCCCACACTGTGAGACAGAACAAGCACCCAAAAGAGGGTTATCGGTGTGAGAGTTTTTTTTTTTTCCCCGGAGCAAAGACATGGCAGCTGCAGACCGAGTCACCCCGCGCGTGCAGAGCACGAACTTTTGGGGAGATGCCCCGGGATACGCCATCAAAGACCCCGTGGTGGTACCGATGGGCAGCGCTTTACCGGGGAGACTCTCCGGTCGGAGGGCGCAGGCAGAGCACCCCGACCGGGACGGAGGGACCTGGAGAGGGGGGGCCGAGCTCGCGGGCCGGGGCTCCTCCAGGACCCCCGGACCGGCGTCGCCCGGGGATTTCCCGTGGGCCGCGGGACCCACCCCGGCCACGGCCCCCGGGGCGCCACCGAGGAGCGGTGCCGGCAGCGGGCCCGGCGGCCCGCGAGGAGCCCGGCGGGGCGGGAGCGCGGCTCCCATTGTTACCGCCGGCAGCGGCGGGACCGGGCGGGCCGCGGGAGCGCGGCAGAGCCCGGAGCCGCCCGACCCCGCGGCTCGCAACGGGGGCCGAGCGGCCGGAGCGAACCGGAGGGCGCCGGCGGGGCCCGGGCGGGAGCCCCCACGGTGGCGCCAGGCCGGGCCCGCACCAGGGAGGCGGGCGAGTTCGGGCCGCTTCCGCCCTCATGGCCGCGGCCGCCATTTCACCCCCCCTCCCCCGCGCCGCCCGCCCGCACCCGGCCCGCCCGCCCGCCTCACCTGCGGCGGCCGCGCGCGATACGCCAGCCCCCGGCCGCGGCCCGGCCCACTAGGCCGCGCGGGGCCCAGCGGCGGCGCCGGGGCGCGGGGCCGCCCCCGGGGCGCGGCGGGGCCGGGCGGGCCGCGGGGCGGCGGTGGAGGGGCCGGGCGGGCCGTGTGGCGGCGGTGGCGGGGTGGGGGGCAGCCCCGCGGGGAGGGGGTGGGTTCGGGGGCCGCGCGGTACCGGAGCCGCCGCCGCCGCCGCCGCAACTTTACCTGGGTCCGCCCGCACTGACAACTCCCCCGGCCCCGCCCCCGGCACGTGACCGCGCGGGGAGGGGCCGCGCGCGCTGCGCTGGTGCCGCGCGAGGGGCACGTGACCGCGGCTCCCTCCTGCCCCCGCCCCCTCGCCCGGGTCACGTGGCGCGGGGCTCGGGAGGGGGGGGGATTGGCGGCCGCCATGTTGTGCGGCCCCTGCGCGGGCCGGGCATGGCGGGGGCCGGCAGCAACTGGCTCTCGGGGGTCAACGTCGTGCTGGTCATGGCCTACGGCAGCCTGGTGAGGGCCGGCGGGGCGGGCCGGGGCCGGCGCGGGGCTGGCAGGTCCGTGCGAGGCGGCCCAGGCGTGTCCGCGGAGCCGGGCCGTGCGGCCCTGGTGAGGCCGCTCCCGGCGCGTCCGCGGGACTCCCGTGGAGTCCGTGACGCGCCCGTGAGGGAGGTCCCGGGCTGTTCGTGGGGAACCCCCCGGAGCCTGGCTCGGAGTCCTCAGGGGTCTGGGCTGGACCGCCCGTGGGCTCCTGGCGTCGGTAGGGCGGGGGAGGACGGGGGTGGGAGCCGCTGTGGGGGCCCGGCCGGGTGTCCGTGAGGCTCCTGGGGGACTGAAGCGAGACCCTTGTGCTCGCTGGGGTTGGAGGGCTGAGAAGAGGGAATCGGTGAGGCTGTGCTGTCTGTGAGACCCCCGCCCCGTGCCTGAACCCCCCGCCCCGCTGCGGCTCCGCAGGTGTTCGTGCTGCTGTTCATCTTCGTGAAGCGACAGATCATGCGCTTCGCTATGAAGTCCCGCCGCGGCCCCCACGTGCCCGTGGGACAGCACGCGCCCAAGGTGGGTCCCTCCACCCCCTGCACCCCGAGGGACGGGCGGGGGCTGCTCCAGAGGCAGAGCCGCCACCGCCGAGGAGCAGCGGGGAGGGAGCGGTTTGTGTAAGGCCCATTCTCATCACCGTGATCCCACCGACTAAGTGAACGTGTCGTGTTTTTTTCCTGCTGTGCAGGATTTAAAGGAGGAGATCGACATTCGGCTTTCAAGGGTGCAGGACATCAAGTACGAGCCACGGCTGCTGGCTGAGGACGACGGCCGGCTCCTGCAGCTGGAGACAACAGGTACTGCCCCACAGTTGTTGTTCCCCCAGGGCCAAGTTGCATCTTTGGCCGCTCGTGTTGGTATCCTGTCACACGAGATGGTGTCTCTGCTCCCATTTTCCCTTTCCCCGCCTCCCTCCAAGCTCCAGCAGAGCTTTCAGTTTGTTCTTTCTCCTTTCCCAGGCTGCTATAACTACCTGTACAGGATGAAGGCACTGGATGCAATCAGGACATCAGGTAAGGGAACTCGGAGCAGGAGGGTGGAGAGAAACCCTGAGTGGGGGAGATGAGGGTGCCAACAGCCCTGTGGGGAGGCTGCAGTTCCTTGTTAGAGAGGAGCAGTCACTTCTCCCACCCAGGGCTAGTGGCCCGAGGTCAGCCTGCCCCGTGCTCTGGGGCATCCGCCAAACAGGAGCAGCAGGCGTGGAGGGAAGTTTATCCATCCAGCAGCTCCTGACTGTGGGGGTGAACACAAGCATTTCCACCCGTGCTTCAGCCAGCTGTGTTGTGCCTTTTTACAGAAATCCCGTTTCAAGCAGAGGGCCGGTACCCAAAGTCTTTGATAGGGAAGAACTTCTATGCCTACCTGCTGGAACTGCGGAATTCCAGCACCTCCTTCAAAGGCATCCGCAAAGCCTTGATCGACACCTTGCTGGATGGATACGAGAGTGCCCGCTACGGCACCGGGGTGAGTGCTGGTGTGGCATTGCCGGCCCTGTGGGGTGTCCCTGTGCTGCATCCCCTGTTCCCGTGGCCTGGCTTCATCCTTTTCTTCCTGTGCTCCAGCCTGGCTGCATCCCCTCAGCAGTGTGGGGCTGTTCCTGTGCTCCGGGCTGGCTGCCGGGGCTGAGGTTGCACTGTAACTTCAGCTGGGTTTTCCGTGGTCTTCTCTGTTTGCATCCAGGTCTTTGGGAAAGCAGAATATCTGAAGTACCAGGAAGCTCTGAATGAGCTGGCGAACATGTAAGTGCTTGGTGGTGGGTTCCTGGGCCATAGCAGGCCCTTGGGGGAGGTGTGAACAGAGACAGGTTTTGGGGCACATCCAGTGTCTGAGACAGGGGCTGTTTGTGCCCATCCGTGCTCTGGTTTCGCTCCCTCCTTGCAACCTGCCCGTTAATGCAGTTTGGGGTTTGTTCCATGTCCGTGTTCCAGTCCACATTCCTGCTTGTCCCTGGCACTTTGAGCCAGGGCTTTGTGCAGGACCACTGGCCTTAGATTTGAAGAGCTCAGTGAGCACCGTCACCCCGGGGGCAGAGCTGCCCCGTGTCGGACAGATGGACACGCAGCTGAGCGGCTGCTCTGGGGGGCGGCAGCGGTGACGGTGCCTCTTCTCTGCCCGCAGCACCAAGGCCCGGGGGGGCAGCAGCCAGCGGCAGCACCAGTCAGCAGCAAAGGACCTCACCCTGTCCCCTGAAGTCTCCAACCCCGCCACCATCCAGGTCACCTACCTGCCTTCCAGTCAGAAGAGCAAACGTGCCAAACACTTCCTGGAGCTGAAGAGCTTCAAGGACAACTACAACACGCTGGAGAGCACCCTGTGAGCGCGTGGGGCCTGGTGCAGTGGCTGTGCAGGTGGTGCTGGGAGGAAGCAGCTGCACTCTCAGGTCACCCCCTCACACCACATTGGAGGTCGTCACACAGCGGGGGCTCCGTTCCAGCTGCTGGAACTTGGCCCTCGCCAGAAGCCCATTCCAGAGCAGTGTACCTGCCTGCTGAGCCCAAGGAGATTGGCCCCACAGCCTCCTCTGCCACAGGCTTGTGACACTCCAGGCTTTGAGTCCTGCACCATCTTGGACTCTGTGAATAAACTGATTAGCTTGATCTTATTTATAAAGACACGGATCCCAGCCAGCACTCCCCTCTGCCCGTCCTTCCCTGCAGCGGCTGGCGGGAACTGACGTCTGTCTGTTCTGTCCGTGTGGGTCTTGGGCTCTGGAGCCACCTGTCTGTCCTTTCTCAAGGGTGAACACTTTTCCCCGTGTCCCCGTTGTTCCTGCTCTCAGCCTTGTGTGCCCAGCCAGGGTGTAAATAGTTCGGTGCCCATTCTCAGCACCGCAGCCGAGCTGCTGCTTCGGGCTGCAGTTTCTACTCCTTCTACTGCAACTGGGCATTTGGGAACGTCTCGAAAGGACAAACCAGCGTCAAGTGTCCCGTCTGTCCTGCCAAGGGGGTGTTTGCTCCCACTCTCACCAGCGCCTCGTGTGCCAGCAGCTGCCCACCCTCCAGGGCCGAGAGCTTGCAGCTCCCACCTTGAGTCTGCATCTGCCAGGCCAAGGGCAGCGCCAGCAGCTCACCCATCACCGTGGCACGGGCGGCACAGGGTGGAGGGCACAGACCTCGCACGGGCCTCGGCACTTTTTAATTACTGTTTAATAAAATGACAGTTTAGCCTGAGCAGGATGCGTGCCACCAGCCTCTGACTGCAGGGGCCCGTCCCTGCCAGAACCAGCGCTGTGTCCCTCCAAGGTGCTGCTACAAATGTAGCCAGGATGCTGTTAATGGTGGCCAGGTTGCTGCCATTACTGCTGTGGTAGTTGGGATGCCATTACAGTAACCAGGATGCTGTTACGGTAACCAGGATGACACCATTCCAGTAACTGGAACGCTGGAACAGGCTGCCGTTACTGCCATGGTATCCAGTGGGTGTGGCCCCTGGAGAGGGCAGTTGCAGGGTCCCTGTGGCACCGGTCATGGCAGTGCCAAACAGCCAGAGCTGCTGCTGCCTGCAGGGGGAGAAGGTTGGACAGGGCAGGGGCTGGGAAGGTGGGAGCTGTCCTTGGGCTCCTGGGAGCAAGTGGGGACAGTGGGTTGCAGTGTGGCCTGGCACAGGTTAAACCCTAGACCTTCCAAATGTGCTCTTTGGTTGCAGGTCCAGGAGAAGGGGAGTGCTCGTACAGGGCTGCTGGAGAGGTAGAGCTGGGAAAGAGCCCTGGGGGCCAAATCCCCCCATGCTGGGGGTCCATGGGTGACAGGGGGGACATCCCTGGCCTGCCTGCTCTCTGTCTCCACAGCTGTGGGCAGGGGCCCAGGGAGCACCCACGGTGCTGGGCCTCAACCCATGGGGTGCTGCAGTGGATCATGGAGCCGCGGCTGAAGCGGCACGTGGAGTTGGAGCTGCACCTTGCGGGCAGGGAGCTGGCAGCAGTGAGGCCTGGCGTTGGTTGGGGTGCAGCTGGGGCCTCCCAGGCCTGTGCTGCTGTGGATGGTTGGGATGGCCCCCTCGTCCTGCTCCACCACGTTCTGGAGGTGGTGTCCCCCCCAGCACTGGTGAGCCAGGGCGATGGGGAGGTTCAGCACAGCCCCTGTGCCCAGCAGATCCGCCAAGATGCCCTGTACCAGCTCGTCCAGGATGAGCAGCAGCAGCAGCAGCAGGAGCTGAGCCGGCTGGGGAAAGCCTTCTACGTGGAGCGGCTCTGAGCGCTCGGCCCAGCGTGGCACCGGCCTGGCATCACCTGGCTTCTGGCTGGGAATAAAACATGTTGAGCAAGACAGGGGCTGTGTCTGCTGCGTGTGGGGCATGGGAAAGCCTGGGGCAGTGGTGGGGGGAAGATGCAGCTCAGCGCGGTTCCTGTGGCCGGGATCCAGACACGTCGCCCGCAACCCTCCACGTGCTGCGCCCTGCACTCTTGGTCCCGTTCTGGCTGTGCCAGGAGATGGCAGCACGGCCAGCGTGCCTTTCCAACCCCGGTGCTCTGCGCTGGCTCCCACTCCTAGCACAGGTCCTGCTGTTCCATGTCGTGTGCCACGGTGCTCCTGGCCATGTGGCACAGCCCTGCAGCAGCAGGGAAAGGAGCCTGGCTGGGCTGAGTATGATGCTCCCTGTCCCCACTCGCCATCCAGGCACCCCCAGATCCCTGTCTGCTCCCCAGTCAGGGGGGCTCCTGTCCCTGGCCTCCTGTCCCTGCTGCCTGTGCCCGACCTTGGTGTCTCCCAGCCCCAGGGCCCATCAGTGCCTGCCCTGGCTCTGCTTATTGACAGGGCTGGGGGCTGCCGGCCCGGCACCCCCCACCCACAGCCCTTCATTAGCTCGGCTGTCGGGCTGCATCACATCAGCCGCTGCCGCACGCGCGCCCCCGGCTCTGGCACTGCTGCCGCCACGTGTGTCCCTGCTGTCCCCACTGCCACCTCACCGTGCGGCCACCCTGTGGGGCCAGAGCCCCTGACCCCCCAGCCCAGGCTGTGCCCCTGTCCTCCCTATGGCACTCAGGGCTCTGGCTGCCCCACATCCTGGCCCACTGGTCACCCAAAGCTTGGGCCCCCACAGAGCCCCCAGCGTCATTCCCGAGGTTGGTGCATCCTGCTGCAGCCAAACACTGCTGTGGTGTGGGGAGACACATGCCCCCAGCACCCCAAGACACCCCATGTGCCCTTGTGGCTGGATGTCACCCCCCCCAGGTCCCAGTAGCCACCACACCAGTGTGGGGCAGGGTGCTGCCTCTGTCACACAGCATGAGAGGGGCCCCATCCTCAACACGGATGGGGTGGGGTGACAGCCCCTCCAGCTGCCCCGTGGAGGAGATGCTCCTGTGGGTCCCAGCAGCTCTCCCAAAGCAAGGGGATGTGGGGCACAGCCCCCCTGCGCTGATGGGGCCCGTCCTTGGGCAGGGTCACGCACAGCCCCTCGGCGTCACAGGGCCCGCAGGCCAGGGCTGGCCCCCCGGTATCGACAGCCTTGCTAATGACGGGGAGTGTGACCGGGGGCAGGAGCAGGCGGCGCGGGGACATCGACCGCATCGACCGGCACCGCTCGGCTGCAAGGGCGCGGGGGTCTGCGGAGGGGGCAGGGGGACGTCAATGGGTGGTAATTAATGGGAACGAGGCCACGTGTGCAGGGCCAGGGCGCTCGCTGGCCGCGTCCCCCCGCCGGGTGCAGCCCAGTGCCGTTATAAACAGCGGCCGGGCGACCCCCAAGCCAGAGCACTGCGGAGCCCCCCGAGCCAGCCCAGGTAAGACGGTGATGGATGTGGGATTTCCCCTGGCCCTGGGTGGGACAGCATGGCCTTCCATGGCGCGCTGCACCGTGCCAGTCCATGGCACGGCTTGCTCTGACATGCCATGCTGGGAGACCGTGCCTGCACTGTCCTGCTTCGGCTTCGTCCCAGCCACAGGACGCCTCCTGCTCTGGCAGTGCACCCCGAGCTGCCCAGTGCCGGTGCACTTGCCCAGTGCCGGTGCACTTGCCCAGCAGGCTCCAGGCACCACAGTGAGGCTGAGTGCTGCCTCTGCAATGCCCCAGGGGTGATGCCTGGACACCACAACCCCCAGCCCTCAGCCTTTCCTTCTCTCTTTCTCTTGCAGGCAGCTGAGCTGTGGTTTCTGCCGCCTCCGTCTGCCCCTGCCTCTGTCTGATATGTTTGATATTAGGTTGTTTTATTAGAAAACCAACTAAATATCAAACATATTCTTACAGCGCCAGGGATGCCAGCGCTGACTTGGCCAGATGCTATCTGTGCCCTGCCCTGCACTGAGGGGTCCCTCTGCACCTCATCCTGCAGCCCTTTCAGTGCCGCAATAAAACCTGTCTGCCCGTCTCTGTGGGGCTTGAGAGGGGGAGGCCGGAGCTGTCCTGGGGACTGGCGGAGGTTTGGGATGGCAGCGGGGTCAGCGCTTGCCACCTGTCCCCTCGCTCACGCTGGGGATGATGACAATACAAAGGCCCGTGGCCTCGTGCCCACTGCTGGCTCTGCTGCCCCTGCACAGGGGGTTATTTATGGAGGTGCAGCCACTGCTTGGGGCCCTTGGTGGATGGGCACTGTTCCTCCAGCGCCCTGCCCAGGGTGCTACGAGCTGCCACCAGGTCTCTGTCCCCCAGGTCCCTGGGTGCTGACCCTCCTAGCCCCCAAAATCTGTCCTTGGGTGGGAACAGTGAGTCTCTTCCATGGGAGATCCTGCCCCGGCTTATGGGACCTCGGGGCCGGCACGAGGAGGCCGTGAATCCCCTGGCTGTGGATGGAGTGCGGCTGCTTGCCCTGAGAATTCCTCCCTGTGCCTCGGGAATCTGCTCCTCCAGCTGCCAACAGCATCCTCTACCTCAACACCAAGCACCAGCGTGGCTGGAGCTGGGCTCAGGGCTCAGCAGGCTCCTGGGGGGTTCTGGCCCTGGTGCCGGGCTGTTTGTCCCACTGCTCCCTGCAAAGCCAAACAGCCTGGGCCAGGGGCTGCTGCCAACCCCCTGCTCCCAAAATAGCACCAGGCTGAGCTCGCCCTTTTCCATGCCACCCCCAGGCAGGGGGAAACGTCAGCCTAGGGCCACCAAAATACCCTTAAGCCCCTGGTGGAGGGCAAACACGGCAGGGTAAGACTTTGTGCTGGTGCTGCATGGACCCAGGTGAACATCCTGAGGGAGCGCTGGGTGGGAGCACAGTGTCCTCGTGGCACCAGCCAGGGTGTCCTGTTGCATGGGGGGCAGAGGGGCAGCTGGGACAATACAGGACCCCCTGCTCTCAGACCTGCTACTGCTTTTTATAACACTCCAGCTGTCCTCAGGAGCCCAAATAAGGCCGTGGCCACCCGGACCCCCTGGGGCGGACAATGGGTCCCGAGCACAGACTTTTTGGGAAGGTGGGGAGGCGGCTGAGCCCAAGAAAGGCAAAGCCCTCAGGCTGGGCAGAGCTGATAAACAGGCAGCAGGGCACAGGCAGCACAAGTGCCCTGCCCACCCCTTGCCAGTCCCGTATCCAGCCGCCCAGTGCTGCCCGTGTCCCAGCGAGGATGGAGGCCATCAAGAAGAAGATGCAGATGCTGAAACTGGACAAGGAGAATGCCCTGGACCGGGCGGAGCAGGCGGAGGCTGAGCAGAAGCAGGCAGAGGAGCGGAGCAAGCAGGTAGGGCAGGTGGCAGCAGCCCCCAGCCCAGGGGTGTTGGGAGGCAGCTTCTGTCCGTGTCGGTTCATGGCGAGCCCAGACCCAACACCCAACACAGACTCTGGCTGGGGTATGAGGGTGCCACAGCTGACACTGTCCTGAGCTCGAGGGCACTCCGAGGGCTGCCCAGGGCTCAGCCCCCGCCAGTTGGTGGGGTGTGGGAAAAGGACAGACACTGTGGGGCAGTGCTGGTCCCAAGGATGGGGCAGGAGGGAATGCCGTGGGGCAGAGCTGAGCCTGGGATGGGGCGGGCAGGGCTCGCTCGCAGTGCAGGGATCCAGTGTGGTGTCCATCTGTGGTGACACCACTGCCCTTCCAGCTGGAGGATGAGCTCGCTGCCATGCAGAAGAAGCTGAAGGGGACAGAAGATGAACTGGACAAATACTCTGAGGCCCTGAAAGATGCCCAGGAGAAGCTGGAGCTGGCAGAGAAGAAGGCAGCGGACGTACGTATGGGGTGCAAGGTGGAAGCTGAGGGCTGCCCTCCCCTCGTATCCTTCCTGATGGGACTGCAGCCCTTTCCTATGCCTTGGGGACATGGGAAAGTCCCTGTCTGGCTCAGTGCATTCCCAGCAAAGCTGTGTGGGTGTCTGGGAGCAGAGAGTGACCCTGTGAAGGACATGTCCCGAGGGCAGAGCCAGGCAGTGAGCAGCCCCTCGAGAGTGGGACATGTGTCCCCAGGAAACTCTGAGTCACAGCTGTGGGCAGAGCAGTTGAGCTCCTGAGGAGGAGGAGGAGGAGGAGGAAGACAGGTATGGCATGGCAGTGCCATGCCAGTGCATAGGCAGTGTGAGGATTGCAGAGCCCAGCTATTGTTGGCCGCTGTTCCCAGGAAAACAATGGCATCAGCAGTGCAGGGTTTCACTCGCTGGCCGCTCTCCGACCATCATGAGGCATCTGGCCCTGCTCATCACTTGCCAGGGCCTGGCAGCCAGGGACCACCTCCCCGTGGGGCTGGGATATCTCAGGGTCCGATGTTGGGGTGATGCAGCTCTTCCCTCCTGCGGGAGCCAGGAAAAATTCTGTGGCTCCTCTCCCTCAGAGGGCCCAGCTCTGACGCAGAGGAGGCAGGAACTGTGCCCCAGGGAAGTGCCTGAGCCCTGGCACAGCACCTGGGCTGCCCTCACTGGCACATTCTGGCTCCACGCTGGGGGTCAGGGTGTTATTGGGAGCTCTGGAGCCCTTCTGGAACCCTGGGATATTTGTCACTCTGCAGCTTTGCTTGCGGTCCCCTGTCCCGGCATGGTGGCAGTGCCATCCCTGCACCGGAGTCGGCACATGCTGAGTGTGGCATCACAGAGCTCCGGGAGCCCTTTCCCTCCCTCACACCCTTCCTGCTTCCCTCTGCTCCCCGTTGGCATTTTCCTGCTGTCACCACATCCCCACTTGCTTCTTTGTGGGTCCCTCTCTGTGCATCTGGAGCCCCTTTTCCAGGCTGCTGTCACCTCAGGGTGGCCCTTGGGGCTGCCCCAGTTTCCCCCTGGGTTCCAGGCAGTGGAGGGACTGGATGAACAGAGCTGCATCCCAGGTGTCTCCAGTTCCCACCTCATCCCTGGAAACGTGCCATGCTGCACAAGCCAGCCCAGGCAAACGTGGCCCTGCAGCATCCACCTGCCCAGCTGCCGAGGATGTCGAGGCAGCAGCCTGGAATGCTTCCCTTCTATCCATGTGCCCGAGGCCCTGCTAAATGGGCTTGGTGGGGAGTGATGGCAGTGATGGGGCTCGGTGGTGTGTTTACTGAGCTTTTTGGGGGGGCTCCAAGAACAATCACGGCACCAAGGGACACGGCTCCTGGCTCCAAGGAACGCTGATCTTGGCAGCACCATCATCTTCCCTCGGACTGGAGGGTTCTCACAGGGGCTCAGGCTGTCGAGATGTTGGGGTTTGGCACACGGGAGCAGAGCGGGAGCCCGGCAGTGACAGCCCCAGCCCCGGACGGGAGGAGGGAGCAGGATCTGCTGCAGGGCTGCGGGGTCCTGGCCCCGGCAGGGTGTGGGGTCTCTCCCAGGGTTGCAGTGCCCAAGATCGGACTCCGTGGCCCAGCAGTCTCCAAATGCGGCCCGCAGGGCTGAGGGATGGGCGGCACCAGGGGGTCCGGCCCCATGGAGGGGGGGCCCGTGTGGGGCCAGGCCTGGCTCCTCGGGGCCCTGTGCTCCCCGACACTCGGGGATTCGGGACGGTCCCGCTGCCCCCACGCCCACACGGGGCAGGTCCTTGTGCACGCAGGTGCCCTCGGAGCAGATCCCGGTGTCCCCCCGACCCGGTCCCAGTCCCAGTCCCAGTCTCTGTCCCGGTGTCCCACGTCCACGTCCCAATGCCCCAGGCCCCAGTGTGTCCCGATCCCGGTGAGTCCTAATCCCAGTGAGTCCCAGTCCCAGTGCCCCAGGACCTGGTGAGTCCCGGTCCCGGTGAGCCCCGATCCCGGTGAGTCCCGATCCTGGTGTGTCCCGATCCCGGTGTGTCCCGGTCTTTGTGCCCCAGGCCCCCCTGTGTCCCGCCCGGTGCCGGTGCCCCCCCGTCCCCGGTAAGTCCCGCTGTGTCCCGGTGTCCCCCCCGGTGCCGGTGCCCCCCAGTCCCCGGTAAGTCCCGTTGTGTCCCGGTGCCCCCCCGTCCCCGGTAAGTCCCGCTGTGTCCCGGTGTCCCCCCCGGTGCCGGTGTCCCCCCCGTCCCCGGTAAGTCCCGCGGGGCGGGGCGGAAGTGCCGTCAGTTCCGGGCGGCGGGGCCGGGCGCGGTCCCGGGGGGTGCGGGGGCGGCGGCGGGGCTGGAGCGGACGGACCGAGCATGGCCGGGGCCACCACCATCGAGGCGGTCAAGCGCAAGATCCAGGTGCTGCAGCAGCAGGCGGACGATGCGGAGGAGCGGGCGGAGCGCCTGCAGCGGGAGGTGGAGGCCGAGCGCCGCAACCGCGAGCAGGTACGGCCGGGGCCGCCTCACCGGGGCTCGGCCGGGCCGGCGGCGCTCCTGGGACCGGGGGGGTCCCGCTCTGAGCCACAGAGAGCGCCCGCGGGGTCCGCTGCGCCCCGGCTGTCTCTCCGGGGGTCTCTCCGGGTCCCTGGGACCTGCCCGTGGTGCTGAGCGGGGGCCGGAGCGGGGGGGGCCGGCAGGGCGTTGTTTCGCCGTCCCCCGTGTCCCGGGGCTGACCGCGGCCGGGGGGACCCGGCCGGGCCCGGCCGGGGGGAGGGGGAGGCCCCGGCCATCTTGTGCGGCCCCGAGCCCGGAGCTGCGCGGGTAAGATGGAAGGGAGGAGGGAGAGGGGTCCCTCGGCCGCGGGCGGGCAGAAGCCCCTGGAGCATCTCCCGAGCCCCGCATCCTGCCCCCGGGACCGGGAGCCGCGGGGGAAGCACAGGGGCTTGGCTGGGATGGGCTGGAAGGAAGGAAGGAAGGAGCAACCACGGCAGGATCTGAGCTGGCAGATCCGGGGGACGCCGGCAGGGCTGGGGACCGGGATGGGTAACACGGGCAGCACCTCATAGTGCCCGGCTCCCTTGGGCCAGGGGCACAGGCAAGGCCGGTGTGTTGTGGGCACAGGGATGGGGTGACACGGGGCCGATCCCGGCTCCAATCCGAGTGTGGCTCTCGGTGAATTTGCAGTGACTTTGCTGAAGCTGAGCCCTCCCTGCTTAGTGCCCAAGCTGCGTGTCTGTGACAGCGCTGTGTGATCGGGCTCTGCTGCCCAGGCCTGTGGCAAAAGCTCCTGGGCCTCAGCTGGGCTATTTTTTTGCAGCCACATAAGGAATTTTCCCTGTAATAGCAGCGTTGTCATGGGAACACGCGTGCGTCTCCCGGCTCCCTGAGCCTCCTTCAGGGGAGCCAACCAGTGCTCCCAGTGTGGCGCTGGTCCCGCGTCCTGGGGAGCCCTCTTGGATCTCTGTGGCCTGGGGAAGCGATGGTGAGTCCTGAAGGCCGGGGTGAGCTCCTCCCTTGGCTTGCAGGGCTCTCTGATTCAGGGCTACCTTCCTGAAGGAAGCAGGGAGTAACAGGAATGTGCCACTTGCAGCGGGGCTGCCTGGAAGTCCCCTGGAAGTTCACCCCGTGGTGCGGGGAAGGCTGACAGTTTTGGCTGCATCCAGGGAGGAGCAGCAGAAGGGGATGTGTAAGGGCCCTTCCGCAGCGGGGAGAGGCACTTCCTCAAAAGCAGCAGCGGTTTTTGAGTGGGTTAAGCACTGCCTGCAGGAAGTCAGGGCTCAGTGATGCAGTTCAGAGGGTCAAGAAGCAGAGGCCGGCTGTGCTGGCGAGTCCCCACCCCCTGGCAGAGGGAAGGAGGAGGTTCTCCACCTCAACAGCTCGTGTCCCCTTTAATAGGCAAAAGATATGTGCCAGGCAGTCTCCTTCCCAGTTCTGTTTAAGGTATTGTTGTGCTCCTCTTCGGGCAGACCACTTCCCCCTCAGGCGGGGCAGGTCCTGGCTCTGGGCACCCACAGGGGTGTGGGCTTCCTGGGTGTGCCTGCACGGGAGCTTCTTTGCTGCTTGTGCTCTCCCAGCCTGGTCTTGGAATGTGGCAGGGGGTGCCTCAGTGGCAGAAGGGCGGGGAGAGCTCGGACAGCCCCTCCGGGAACTGGATGCAACTGGTGTTGGGCTCGGCTGTAACACTGGCGCCTTTCATTGCTCTGCTCCTCCCTTCTCCGCACGGTGAGGAGCAGCGTGTCTGCGTAGGCTGCTTTGTTACGTTCAGCTGGGGGGTTTCGTGTCTGTCCGGCATGTGCCTGTGCCCAGGTCCCTGCAGAAGATCACAGCACTGCCCTGGATGACCACTGCCCTGCCTGGCTTTGTCATTCCGTTGGGGAGCAGCATTCTGAACTCCCCAGGGTGCTCCAGTGGGGTGTCCGTGTCCCCAGAGCATCTGGGCTCCCCTGGTCTCTGTCTGGGGTTTGCATGGATGGGGCTGTGAGAAGGGGCCTTGTGGCTGATGGCAGTGGCTGGGGGATGGGACAGCCCCTGATCTCTCTGCTGGTCATTTCTGTGGTCACAGAAATGGTTTCTGGCAAATGCCTGAGGGCTGTCAGCAGTTTCACCAGCTCCTGGTGCCTATGGCTGAACCGAGGTGGCTGTTGCTGGGGAACAGCCTCCTCAACCTGTCTCAGGACTGGAGGAGGCTTTTGCTGCTTCTCTGGATTGTTAGTGACTCACTGGGAGGAAGGAAGCCTTGAGCAGTGCAGGCTCTCCTCTGGGGCAGTGATGAGCCCCGGGTTGGGCAGCGCTGGTGGCCCACCCAGCCTGCCAGCACCTGACATAACTTGGCACATCCCTGAGCCTGTTAATCCTTCTCGCCTTGCTGGGTGAGAGGGTTTGCCTCAAGCAATGCTCGCTGGTGTCCAGATCGTGTGAGTAAACTGACTCTGTGCTAAGTGGCAGCTGTCACCATGCTCTGGCGTGGTGGATAAACAGCTGTGATGGATGGCCTGGCAGGATCCCAGCAGCTGCAGAGGCACCCCTTGGCGCGAGTCATCTCCTTAGTGTTTATGGCTTAAGCTGTCAGGGCAGCTCAGGCTGGCAGGGAAGAGGCTGCAGGAGGGCTGCAGCGTGGACAAGGCACGCAGGAACGTGCTGCAGGCCTCTAGGAG
Organism: Empidonax traillii; assembly: GCF_003031625.1. Lineage (NCBI taxonomy): Eukaryota > Metazoa > Chordata > Aves > Passeriformes > Tyrannidae > Empidonax > Empidonax traillii. The sequence goes on along the minus strand of NW_020956256.1, from coordinate 21,257 downwards.
AGGGGCTGAAGGTTTGCTTAGGGCTCCCATGTTGACCTGGTGGCAGAGCTCAGCTGCCCTGCCCGAGCTGCTCAACCTGCACGGGCTGAGTCCCCTCCTCTGCTCCCTCCAGGCTGAGGCAGAAGTGGCATCTTTGAATCGTCGTATCCAGCTGGTAGAGGAGGAGTTGGACCGAGCTCAGGAGCGCCTTGCCACGGCTCTGCAGAAGCTGGAAGAGGCAGAAAAGGCAGCAGATGAGAGCGAAAGGTGAGCAAGGGCTCCTGGGCACCCTCTGTCAAACGTCTCGGATGTGTTTCTGACTGAGGGCCCAGTGCCACCCAACCTTTTGGGCTTCCCAGAGTGGGGGAAGGAGATCCCACATCAAGGCTGGATGTGGGAGTCGGTGCCTGCTTATGCAGAGCAGCTAAAACAGTGCTAATGGCCTTGAATGTCTTGGAACCTGAGGCTGCTGATGGCCTTGAGTGTCTCGGAACCTGAAGCCGAGGAGCAAGGCAGTGCTGTGTGCTACCATGCATTCCTGCTTCCAAGGGAGGAGAAATAAGTGGGTTTGGAGATACCATTGCCTTGTGAAGGTGGGGCAGCCTTTCTTCCTGCAGCCTCTGCCAGCATCCTCCCTGCTGGCAGATGTCCCCTGACCTGGCCTCTGATTCAGAGGGTCCCCTTGCAGCTGGCTGATGCGCTTCCTCAGTTGCACGCACTGTGGTGAGCAGCCTGACCCAGCTGATGGCCTGCCATGGAGATGGACTTGGCTCTTCCTGCATTCCAGATGGAGAAGTGCTTGACTTGGCTCTGCTGAGTCCCCAAGACAGCCGGGCTTGTTCTTCTCAGCAGCACCACACTTCCCTTGACCCAGGAGCCCAGGGAGCTGCTGGAGGAATGTTCCAAGGAACAGTTAATTCTGAGCAGCTGAGGTTCACATCAGCCCAGCAGTGTGTGCCTTCCTGTGCCACCCTCTGTACTGAGGAGCCATGGCTTGTCAGGAAGCGCTGTGGTCCCAAGGGAACGCTGTTAATGCTCTGAAACTCATCTCAGCGCTGGCTTGTCAAGGGTTGTTTTACACACCTCCTCTCCCTGTGCTTACTTCTGGACAGAGGTATGAAAGTCATTGAAAACAGAGCTCTTAAAGATGAGGAGAAGATGGAACTGCAGGAGATCCAGCTCAAGGAAGCCAAGCACATCGCAGAGGAGGCGGACAGGAAGTATGAGGAGGTGAGACTCTTGGATGCTCTGGCACAGGTGACCTGGGCCAGGAGAGGCAACTCCTCTTCCTGCTGACAGGGCTTTCCTCAGCAAAGCTGTGTGCAGAGCCTGGCTTTCAGCAGAGCTACATCAGTGCTCTGCTTGGCCAAAAACCTCTGGCAGCTCCAGCGGCTCTTGCAGGCATTCATTCCCTTCGCTGCTGTGCACAGCCTACGAGTGCAAAATCTTCCTCCTGATTCTGATTCTCCCTTCCAGGTTGCTCGGAAACTGGTGATCATAGAGGGAGATCTGGAGCGTACTGAAGAGAGAGCCGAGCTCGCAGAGTCGTGAGTAGTCCACTGGCATGAAACTGGCACGTCTGCCTCTGCATGGGAACTAACACTGCATTGCTAACCTTGTTACACAAGGCCTGAAGCACTGGGTGGGTTTAGGTCCTCAGAGGAAAGGGCTGGAAGCACTCTCCTCCTTGAAACACTGTTGGCTCCACTCAGGACAGGGAGTTTGTGATGTGATTTGCCTTGGGTGGAGTTGCTCTGCCCCTTCGCATGGAGGCACTCCCCAGTCACAGAGAGCCCTTCTCCCCACAGCCTTCACCAGCACTGCTTTGTGTGTGCAGTCACGAGATCCTTCACGTAGCCACAGGGCACAGGGCTTGCCCTAAAGCAGCAGAGGCCTCCTGGGCTGGGGGCTGAAGCAGCACATGGGATGGCTGAGGGCAGAGCTGTGGCTGAGGCTGGTCTCTGGCTTCTGCAAGTATTTGCAGTAAGCACTCCAGGCTCCTGCACTGCTGAGCAGCAAGCTGGACTTCCTCTGCTCAGAGCAGAGGTACAAATCCTACAACCCCCCTGGTCTTCTTTCACGTGTCTGGATGCTTTAGCTGATCCTGGAGGAGCTGGTCAGGACCTTTCCGTGCTCTGGGCCTTGTCTAACGCAGTTGGTGTGTACGCAGCAGCAGCACTGTGCTTCCTGCCCAGACGTGCATGTTGTGACCATGACTTTTTTGTGTTTTCCCCCCCCACCCCCTTTTTTGCTCTATGGTGTTGTGGTTTTGGTGCTCCTTTTGACCTTGCCCCCACCTGGCTTGTGCCATTGTGTGACCGTCACTAACAGTCATTGCCGGGAGCTGCAGGAGCAGATCAGAGTGATGGACCAGAACTTGAAGTGTCTGTCTGTTGCCGAAGAAAAGGTACTAACCTTTCCCTTCTTGAACCATTAAACCAGAACTCTTGTGGTCTCCTCACTATGCTCCTCCCGTCAGCTTAACTGCGTCTTTCTCTCTCCTGGAACGTCCTGTCCTCTCTGCCCATAAATACCCCTGTTTGAGTGGTGGTGGCTGTCCCTCTGTCCGTTGGAACAGCTTCCTACTGTACAGCACACTAAACATGCAGCTTCTCCTTGGAGACTCCAGGTCTGGCAGAAACCTGTGTCCACATCTCGCTGCTCAGCTTCGTGCCCTGTACATGTGCTGGCAGAATACTTAGAACATGAGCTCGGAGGCAAAAAGGGGCATTTGCTTTCCGCTCAAGTGCCTCAAAGCAGGATTCCATCCAGTCTGATCTCAGACAGTCTCCTAAAGAATTTCCCGGTCTTCCCTGCATGTGGATTCACTTCTTGTCTCCTGTCTTTCCTTCCCACTCCTCCTTTTCCTTTTTTCCCCCTTTTCTTTACAAAACCCCACAGTAAATGTTCCGAGCTGGAGGAGGAGCTGAAGAATGTCACCAACAATCTCAAGTCTCTTGAGGCTCAGGCTGAGAAGGTAGGGCTGCCTGTCCCAGGGCCAGAAATATTGCTGTTGTGCTAGGAGGGTGTGTGAACAGCAGAGCACCCACTGGGATGGAAATGATGCAACTGCAATCTTAAGCAAGCCAGGAGAGCTGTGCTTGTTCTCCTGGGAGGGCTAATGGATTTCAGTGGAGGGCTGTGGAAGCTGGGATGCAGGAAGCTTGGCTGCCCTTCCCTGCCTTGGGGCAGACTCTATCAGCCAGGATGTTTAAGCTGCTAAGATGTAAAGATGAGAATTTTTCCGTGCCCAGGTTTGTGTTCTGTGCATGGTGTGGGACTTGCTACCTGACCCAGCCCTGTTGGACACGGGCAGGGATGTGAACAGTTCCCAGTTGGAAGTTTCTGTGGGCATGTGTGCTGCAGTGAGGAGTTTGTCTCCCTCTGTAGCTGTGGGTTCTCTGGAGTGGGAGGTACCTGGGGCTGCTGATTGCTGACTTCTTTTCCACAGTACTCTCAAAAAGAGGATAAATATGAAGAAGAGATCAAGATCCTGACTGATAAACTCAAAGAGGTGAGTGCCCACGTCAGGATGGCCCAGCTGGGGGATCTGGCCTCAGCTTGACGGGGGAGATGTGGAGAATGGGAGACTCCACGTCCTCAAGCTGATGCCCTTTGCTGGAGAGCTGTTGCACTAACTGGCATTTTCCATCGGGCAGGCGGAGACCCGCGCTGAATTTGCTGAACGCTCTGTAGCCAAGCTGGAGAAGACCATTGATGATTTGGAAGGTACATTTGGGTGACAGGAAACCAAGGATTATGTGGTGAGGAGTGAGGAGCTAAGGAAGGCTGTCTCCCAGTAGCTGGGAGTGCAGAGGCTGCTGTACTCCTCAGTACCTGGATTATGACCTGACTTGGCCTCCAAGATGAGGCTTGCAAGAGTCACGCCCTGTGTGTGTGCTCTGAGAACAGCTCCCCAGCTGTACTGCAGCAGATCTCAAGCTCCTTTTCCAGACACCTGCCTTATCTAACTGATGGCTGGTGTGTTTTGGTGGTAATGTCCTCAGGAATGTAACTAGATCCCTATGTTCCAGCTTAATCCAATTTAAGGAGTGGCATAGGAAAGAAACACCCGAATTTGCAGGACTTAGTCACAATAACATCCCTGCATGCAGAAGGTCATGCTGGCTGGTGCAGACAATGTCCTGCCAGTCAACAGCCACAGGAGTCAGTGAGTCTTGAAACAGCTCCTGTGAAGACTCAGACTCCCCAGTGTTGGTCCTGGATCAAGGTTAAATCACCAGCAGCCCCATCCACGAAGTGGTGGTCAGCCAGTGCCAAGGATGGGTTCCTTTCCTCCTGTTATTCCTTCACACAATCCTTCAGGAGCACTCCTGAGGCCAACCATTGCAGAACCTTGCCCCAAGCCACGGAAGAAGGTTCCAGCTGCTTCCCTTAAATTGGGCTGTGGCCAGATTTTCCTGTGGATTGCTGTGTCTGGAGTGGTGGTGCTGGTAAACCAAATCCCTTAGAGACCTTCTGCCTCGACCACAGGTGTGCCTTTGTGGTCTTACAGTGCCAGGTCTTGGAGATACAAAGCCCCATCCTATTCTCTGGAGCTTTATTATCTAGAAATAGCAGTGGTGTCAGCTGAGCTGTTCCAGAACCGCAGCCAAGCAGCAATCAGAGATACCTCATGATCCAGGACAAACTTTTATGGGGAACTGCAAAAACTCCTCCACATCCCTGCATACTCCCCTTCAAACCTGTTGATTGAGAGTTGGCTGTGGTCTCCAGCCTTGCTGCTGAAGTGACCTAGTTTGTGACACCTGACAGAGCTCTCCAGGCCGTGTGAGGCTGTTAACAGCATGACCAGCTGTACTGTAGCCCAGGCAGCTGGAGTGGAGCAGCCTGTGCCAGCTCTGCAGGGCTCAGGAGTGCATCAGCACAGCTCCAGGCCCGCCCCTCCCCGGAGGCCACGAGCTGCCTGTCTGCTCCATTATCTGATGGAGAACACCGGTGTGGCTGGTCTGTTCCTCTTGCCCTACCTCACCACCTCCTGCAGAATGGGAATTCCTTCTGATGCCCAGCTCTATTACATGACTGACTTCTCCCAAGCCAGTCTTTGCACTGAGATACAAGGTGAGAACAAAGCACCTCGACTGATCAGTGCCCTCCCTGGGTGTAGCAAGCTTCTCCCTAAGCGGATGAAGTTGCCCTTCCCTGCTGCTCCTCCTGTCACTGGTTCCTGCTGACCTAGCTGGGCAGCTTGTTTTTACAAGCTAATGTGGTTTGAGTGCTTGGTTCTGCTCCCCTCGGAGCTGGATTGTAATCCTGGAAGGCACTTGCCGGTCAGACCATCCTCAGGCTGCTGGAACCCTCTTGTTTATTGTTGGGGATGAGCACGGAGTCCTGAGAGCTCCACATTTAATTTAATTTTCTTCTGTTCTTGAGTCCCATCCTGCTTTTCCTGCCCCAGAGTGTTGGAAGAACTCCTCTGCCTTCCCTCATTGTTTCCCTTTTGTTCTCCTCCTAAACCTCTTCTAGATGAGCTCTATGCCCAGAAACTGAAGTACAAAGCAATTAGTGAGGAACTGGACCACGCCCTGAATGACATGACTTCCATGTAAATATGAGCTGGCTGGCGTTTGCCTCTCGCTTCAGCAGCCTGGGCCGCCAGCGCTTGCTTGGTTTGCTGTGGTTTCCGTAGTTGGAGAGTTGAGTCGGCGGCGCTTGTGCCGTCCCAGGTTACTTCTACAGATCTGCCCAAGGTGCCCCAGCATGCCGCCCTCTAACTCTAGGCCCTCGTGATCTGCATGTGTAACCAAGTGCTGTGCTGGCCTGACAGGGTTCTGACTTGAACTCCTGGAGCGCAGTTCCCGGTCCCACTGGGAAAGGCTTCCTGAGGTAAAGCGGCTTTGTTGTCTGCTGGAGCCACTGGGCCACGGTCTCGGGATTCCTTCAGGAAGAGGCTGTGGATAGTGCTCACGTGGATTCCTTAGGAACTGCCGCAACAGGCTTGAGATGGGCTGGATCATGAACTGATCTGTGGAAGTAGCTGAACTCGTGTGTTTCTGCACCTTTGCTCCTCAGCTTTGTGTTCAGATCTGCGGTGGGTGCTGCTCTAACAGCTGCTCCGCGGGGTCCTTGCACTAACCCAGGAGAGGCCGGGTCCTCCCCCCTCAGAGAAGAGCCTTAACATGAGTGTCCCAAAGCTGCCTAAGCAGAGTTTGCTGTGCACAAACACCGAAGCTTCTCTTAAAATTAGTGTCTCCTTCTGTCTCACACAGATAAGTCTTGCGATTCCAAACTCCACTTTGGATTTGTCTCTCTGCTTGGTGGCTTGATCTGCATCTGCACTCTGCATTCACGCTCTCGTCATCTCACTTTGAATTCCAGTACCTTTTCCCGGTTACTATGCACAGGGCATCCCTGGGAAAGGGTGCTGTAAAGACACTGAAGCTTGACAGCAGCAGCAGCCCCCCACTTCTGCTGCTCTTGCTCCCAAACAAAGCTCCCTCTGTGCGACACGATGTGCCAGACACGGCCTGCTCTGAGGGGCTGCCCTTTCTGTGTCGGGGGAGCTGGGAGGATGTTGTTCTCATCTGCATATCTTGTGTGGAGCCATAAAGCTCCTTTTGTATTTCTCTTGCCTCTTGCTAGAGCATGATGTCACCTTTTTTAAGGAAAACAGTTCGTGTATAAATGGAACAGAATGGCTGGTGCTTTTGAGAAGTGGGATTCTAGTGACCACTCGCTGCTTTAGAGTCACTGTTTCAGCATTGCCTTCAGACTAGTGTCACCCCCAGTGGAACACAGGCCTCACTAGCTTGCTGGATTTTCCCTGGGGTTGTGTTGCTGGCTCCCAGATGCGATGGCAGCACTGCAGACGGGACCTGTGGGGTCAAACAGGAGGCTGGGGGTTGCAGCAGGAGGCCCTGGAGCTGTGCCTGACTGAAGACACTCCTCATTCGTGCCTGCTCTGGAGTGTTCACCAACACCAGTTGCCAAGCACTGGCTTGCAGTGGGAGGTCACACACACACCTGGTAGTCACTAGGTCGAGGTGTGGAAGCCAATAAATGTTGTGTGAGCTCTGGCTGGTGTCCCACGGGGCAGGGCTGGTTTGGGTGTGAGGCTCTGCCTGTGCTGCAGGGAGGGCTGTGAGGGCCCTGGCACATCAGGACCGAGGAGGCACCACAGCAGGGCTGGGAGCACCCGAGCCAGGGAACCCACGTTTTGCAGAGCCCTCCCCTCACCGTGCAGGGGCTGAGGGCAGCAGGATCTTTGTGGGAGCGTGGCATGGAGCTCTCCACAGGGCACTGCGCTGGGCTGGGAGCACCTGGTGGGCATCACTGCCGCTCGTGGCGTGGTATGATAAACACTGGTCAGCCCGTGGGGACGGTATGTGCTGCCTCGTGGGGGCTGCTCAAATACTCTTTCCTTTCTGGGTTGGTTCATCTGCCACAGTGCCCGAAGAGCCCTTCGTGAGCAGAGCTCTGGTGACATAGGACACCTCCCATGGCTTCCTCAGGTTTGTGTCCCTCTGTTTTCCACACGACAGCACTGGCAGTCAGGATAGTCCAGGCACGCTCCAACCTGTTCTCACTCTGTCTTTGGTGCCAGGTCTGGGTGGGGAAGGAGGGAGCATTCCTGTAAGGAATTTCAAAGTGTGGTCTGACTCTCCTGGGATGCAGGGCAGTAACTGTGCCCTGTAAGCACAAAGCAGGAACTTAGAACTCCTCAGTAGCCCAACTGCAGCTGGAGTTGGGGGTCTGGGTCCTGTGGGAGGGGCAGGGCTTCTGTCAGTGTAGAGGCTTCTAGCCTGTTCCATGGTCAGCTGTTGAGACAATGGGGCCTCATCTCTGTCGGTCAGTCTGCAGGGAGGGTGTCGGATGAGGGACCAGGCTCTGCTTGGTGGTGCCCAGCAACAGGACAAAAGGCAATGGGCAGGAACTGATGCCCAGGAAGTTCCACCTGAACGTGAGGAAAAACTCCTTTCCTGTTTGGGTGACCGAGCACTGGCACAGGCTGTGCAGAGAGGGTGTGGAGTCTCCCTCACTGGAGATACTCCAGAGCTGTCTGGATGCAGTCCTGTGCCATGGATGACCCTGCTGGAGGGGGGAGTTTGGACCAGGTGACCCGCTGTGGTCCCTTCCAGTCTCGCCCATTCTGTGGTTCTCCCTGGGTGGAGGGTGGCAGCCTGCCCTTGGGCAGTGCCTCTCTGCTCCCGGGGAGGTCCTGTTGTGTTTGACTCATGCTGTGGGGAGCTGGTGGCTCTGCTCTGCTCAGTGGTGTTCCAGGTGATGTTATCTGAGGCTGGGCTGTGGCAGGGTTTTTCCCTGCTCGTCTGGATGGAATCCACGCTGGGTGGCAGGTGGGTGGGTGGGTGAGTGGGTGGGTGATGCATTGTCTGCCCTGGGAGGTTTTGGAGGCATCTGGTCTGACTGGATTGCTGGGCTTGCACGGGCTGGTTGCTGTGAGCTGGGCTGTGACTGGGGAGTGCTGCAAATGCAGATTAGCTGACCAGGAGGGCCAGGTCCTGGGGCTCCCTGAGTGGCGGGGATGGCTGGTGAGGCTGCCCTGGGGCTGGGCAGAGAGGAGAGCAGGCCTAACACAGTAGCAGCCTGGGCAAACATTCCATGTGGAGGAGCTGTTCCTGAGGTCTGGGAAAGGTCATGCGTGCCAGACACTCCAGTTTGCCCCCTTGTGTGGGTAGATCATCAGGTCCCTGTCCACAGACAGCAATGCTTGCTTTAAAGCTGTGAGCTGTTACACCACCTGACAGTCACTGGTCCTTCTGAGCACAGTTCACTCCCATCCTCTGCTGCTCTGGGGACCCAGGACCAGCCCAGATCACCTGGGGCTGGGGACTGGCATCAGGGTGCCCAGCTGACCTGCTCAGAGCCAGCAGGAGTAGCAGCAGCAGTAGCTGTTGTGCAAGGTGTGGGCCAGGATGGGGTGGGTGTACCCACAACTACCCTCAACTCCCAGATTGTGGTGGGATGGAAATCACTGGCTTCTCTGGCTGTGCCTTGGTCCCTTGGTGTCTTTAAAGAAGGGACAATCAATCAGCATTACTGAGGTGCAGCTGGAGCAGGTCCTGAGGGCTGAGAGAAGCTGAGGATGAGGCTGAGGGTGAGCTTCCCCCTCTGTGTGTGGGGGTCACTCTGGAGGGACTGGGATGAAACCCTGGGGAAGGTGATGTGCTTTGGCTGTTCCATGTGAGTCAGCTGAGTGTCTGGAATCTTACCCAGCTAGGTCTTGTTCCAGAGCAAAATACTCCCTGGTTGAAAGCAATGAGGAATGGTGCAGCTCCCCTTCAGAGGGTGCCCAGGACCTCCTATACAAGGATTTGAGGAGAGGCCCAAGCCCAGGGCTGTGCTCTGGGCTCGCTCCTCGGGCACAGGCAGCACTCTGTGTGTCGCTGCAGTTGGTGCTGGTCAGTTCTGCCAGGCTGGAAGCTGTTGTTGTGTAAGCATTTTTCACTGCCTGGAATTCCCCTAAATGCAAGAATTGGAGCTGTGAGGCTGGGAGGACCCTGCCTGTGCAGATGGACAGAGAGACATGCTGAATGGGTTCTCTGTGGTGGCCAGTTGTGGCAGGACATTGGCCACCCAGCTCTGAGAGATGACATGTCCTGGGGGGGACCAAAGTGGTTCTCCCTTTCCTGGAACTGCTCATGAGCTCATGTGCTGGGCATGAGCCTCAAGGACACGTGTGGCTGCTGGACCCCTGTAGGGCTGTAAGGACAGGGGCTGGAGAGCCATGGCTGCAGAGACAGTGGCAGTTTGTGTCCTGCTCATGCAGTTCTTCTGGGGCAGATCTAAAAGAGGAGCCTGCACTGCAGAACTTTCTCTGTCCTGTGCTGGAAGCAGCTGCTGCCTTCAGTTCTGTCTGGTCTGGGTGGTTGGTGTGGTACCAGGGGTGTTCTCAGAGGAGGGTCCTCCAGGGATGAGGTGCTGTCATCCTTGGTGTTCCTGGTGTCCTTGTCCCCCTGTGCAGACCCTGTCAATCCCACTGCAGTGTGGGATGGCTCCCTCTGGAAGCCACTCCTGGTTCAGCTGTGGCAGGACTTGTTTCTGCCATCTGCTCCACAGGTTTAAAGCACATCCCTTACTGGGGTCCAGCCCAGCCTGCAGGCTCGTCTTCTGGTGTCTCCTTTTTCCTTTCTTTGCCTTTGCACATCCTTGGCAGCACTTCCACTTCTGCCCACGTTTGGTTTCCTCTGTGATCTTCCTGAGCTGAAGCACAAGTTAGAGAAAGACAAACCTGTGTTCTTTCCAGCTCCACCTGGGAATAGCCCAGGCCATCCTTGGATGGAGACAAGCTTGTTTGATGTGCCCCTTCTGGTGCTCTACTAACCTTCCCTTTCTCTCTTTTTCTCTCTTCTTCTTGTTTCCCTCCTCCTGTCGCTGCTGCAGAGCGCCTGTACAGCCAGCTTGAGAAAAACCGCCTGCTCTCTAATGAGCTGAAGTTAACGCTGCATGATCTGTGTGACTGAGGAGGGGCTCACTAATCCCATAAATGAGCTTATTGCGACCACCAGTGCTGTGGACCACAGTGAAATCTGCTCATTAAGACTGGCAGACTTGCGAGTTTTATGCAACTGCTGCTTTTTAATGGGGCACTTGAATCCATCCTATAATTTATTTAAGCATTTTTTAAACATATAAAGGTAACCTCTGTTCTTGGCGAAGTAACCCCCAGACTTGGCTGTTTTTTGAGCGGTCTTGTTTGCTTGTCCAGGGGGTCCTGCCTGGCTCCTCCACGGAACCAGAATGGCTGCACCCCTGAAGTGAGGGGTGGGGTGAAGTTAGGCTCATGTCTGCTTGAAGCTGCTCCACCTGAATTTATGATTAGGTAAATGACTGTAGGATTTCCTGGTGCATGGAATGATGGCTTCTGCCAATAAATGACTGACCTTGTAGTCTGTGAGACACCGCACACCTGTAGCGTGTTCCTATCTCGGGGAGTCCTAATCGAGAAGGTCTGGGGGCAGCAGTCATTTCCTGGGCCTGACCCCACTGCAGCTGCAGAGCCCTGGAAGGGTTGGGAAGGCTCATGGATATCTTGGCAGCAGGTCCCAAAATGCACAGCCCGGAGCTGTGTCCTGGGTGCCCGCAGGGTGTGTTTAAACGCTGCCATCGCTCATGCCCAAGGAAGGCTGTTCTCTCTCTGTGCACAGTTTCTGGCTCTTGGGGAGGTTGGGAGTGGCTTTGGGGATCTGCCTGTACCTAAAGGACATTTTTCAACAGCCTGTCTATCCAGTGTCCCAGCGTGTGGATGTCTCCAGTGATATGGGTGGGCTCACCTTTGGAGTAAAGCCTACCTAGAGCACTAGCTGCTGATCTGCTCTCCTCCTGGCTTAAGGAACATGTGAGAATCGACTGCACAGCTGCCTGTAGTGTCAGGCAGGGTGCAGCTCCCTTGCTCCTTGCTCTCTGCCTGTCACTGCCCCAGCCCCTGCCCCGCTGCCCTCCAGGCCAGCGGTCTGCTCCCTGCTGCTGGGCTTGGCATCCCTGCCCTGTGCTGAGGGAAGGGGGGCACAACCACCTGCCAGGGGTGATTTCCAAGCGTGTGTCGCTCTTGGGGCGCCTTGCTGGGCCGTGTGGGTCAGCTGTGGAGGTGTGGAAGCCCTGGGGAGAGCTGGCTGCAGTCGGAGGCACCTGCATGTGAGACACTGCCTAGAGCTCTGGCTAAAGGCACACCGTGACTGTGCTGACTGGGAGCACCAGCAGTGTGAGAGGCAAGGGCTGCACACGAGCCAGGTAACCCCAGAGCTTCCAGCTGCACCCATCCTGGCCCAAGGATCGCTGCGGGGAAGGGGCTGGCACGAGCTTTCTGTGGCAGAGGAGCTCTGGTTGTCTGACACCGGGTTTTGTAACTCTCCACCTCTTGCCTCCCGCCAGATAAACTGAAATCCACCAAAGAGGAGCATCTCTGCACGCAAAGAATGCTGGACCAGACCCTGCTAGACCTGAACGAGATGTAACAGATCCCTGCCACCGCCTCCGCCACGCGACGCCCGGCGCCGGCCCGGCCGCTGCTGCCCCTTAACCCTGGAGACCAGAGTTTACTCCCTGTTGCCAACCTGACCAAACACAAATCTCCTTTGCCCCGGGGTTAAAGGCCACCAGGTTGGGCAGAGCTTCAAACAGCATCATCAAGGGAAAGAAACAATGCAATAATAATAATAATGTTTGGGGGAGCATGTTTGAGATGTACACATTTTGTAACTACCTTTTTTTTTTTTTTTTTTTTTTTTGTAGCGACCATTGTAAACATTCCAAATATCGTGTGAGGCTGGTGAGCTACACATCAAAGCTCTTGGCTTTAAAATTTGGTATTAACCTTCTGTTAATTGGCTCTAGGCCACCCTGCTTTGGCAGGGCAGGAAAAGGGTGTGATGGTGCTCGCTGTGAGTCAGAGTAGCCAGGCTAGGGATAGAAGCCTGTTGGGAAAACTTCCTTTCCAAGAGCTGTTTGCCAAAAGTGCAGTTCAGTTTCTCAGCTTTAAGGTTAACTGTGCTTAAAGGGAGGAGCAACTTGTGTGAAAGGTACTTTTTTTTGTTCTTTTTTTTGTGGTTTTTTTTTTAAGCCAAGCCAGTCATCTGAACAACTGAACCTTCACAAGGATTGTGTCCCTTCCACCCCACCGTTGGCCACTTCCTTTCCTGGTGGGCTTAGAGCAGCCACAGCCCCTCTAACCCATTGCTACCCTGGGGCTGACTTTGCCTTCACTAAGTGCTGATGCACCAAGAAACTTCACCGCTCATTGCTGGGTTACACTTAACAGCTTAAGTACAACGGCCTTGTGTTCTTGGAGAAGTGTTTTTGCCTACCTGGAGGGAGGGAGCTGAGCCTTCCCTCCTGGCCAGGACTGCTCTTACTGTCTTAATTGGGTACAAGCCATCTCGCTGTGCATTGCTGGTGTTCCGTGGTTGTGAGGCGCGAGCCACGCTCGCGGTGTGTAGCTTGTGGTTTGAGCATGCTGCTTGGTTGTAGCAGTTTTAGGGGCCAATCTGGAGACAAAAACCCTATCCAGTGTTTTGATACTAAATTGAAAAAAAATTGTGTTACTGTCTTTTGAAATAAAAACCGATCCCTCCACACCACTGCTGGCTGCGGAGCTTTCCTGTGCGTGAGCCGCTCCACCCGGGCTCGGGGCGGGGGTGAGGGTGTGTGCCCATCCCCTGGCCATGAGACCAGGCAGAGGGTGAAGGTGAGCTTGCCAGCGTCTTCCTGGGGCTGGAGCACAAACGTGGGACCGTGGGGGTGAGTCCCTCGGTCAGTTTGGAGGTGACAGTGAGTGCTGATCTGCTGGAGGGCAGGAAGGCTCTGCAAAGGCTCCATCAACGAGCCAAGGCCAGTGGTGTGAGTTCAGCAAGGCCAAGGGCCAGGTGCTGTCCTTGGGTCACCACAACCCCCTGCAGGGCTCCAAGGCTTGGGGAAAAGTGGCTGGAAAGCTGGAAAAAGGCCCGGGGGTGCAGGTGACAACAGGTGAGCACGAGCTGGTGTGTGGCCTCAGGCCCAGGGCAGTGACCATCCCCTGTGCTGGGCACTGCTGAGGCACCTCCAGCCCTGGGGGCAGTTTTGGGTTCCTCATGACAAGACATGGATGGGCTGGAGCAATTCCAGAGAAGGGAATGGAGGTGGAGAAGGGTCTGGAACACCTGGAGCGGCTGAGGGAGCTGGGGGGGGGGGCTCAGCCTGGACAAAAGGAGGCTCAGGAGGGACCTTCTTGCTCTCTGCAACTCCCTGCCGGGAGGGTGGAGAGGGGAGGGGTCAGACTCTGCTCCCAGGGAATAAGAAATGGGATGAGAAGAAACATTCTCAAGTTACATTAGAGGTTTAGGTTGGATATTAGAGAAAATTTCTTCACAGAAAGGGTTGTCCAGCCCTGGCACAGGCTGCCCTGTCCAACCTGGCCTGGAACACTTCCAGGGTTGGAGCAGCCACAGCTGCTCTGGTTAATCTGTGCCAGGGCCTCCCCACCCTCACAGCCAACAATTCCTTCCCCATATCCCATCTAACCCTGCCCTCTGGCACTGGGAAGCCCTTTCCTCTTGTCCTGTTCCTCCAGCCCTTGCCCAAAGTCCCCCACCCAGCTCTCTTGGAGCCCCTTTAGTCACTGGAAGGCTGCCCTTTTCCTGAGCTAGGGAAGGTTTGGAGAGCACAAGGGATCATCCTGAAAAACCCCAAACCCTGAGCTCAGGATGTTCCCCTGGGGGCAGGGGAGTGGCTGTGCCTGGGAGGCAGGAGGCTCTTGCTGGTTTAGCAGCCCAGCGGTCCCAGGGGCTGCTGCAACCTGTAAGCAAGCTCTCCCCAGCACTGGGAGGGATGCTCTGAAGCAGATCATTGCAGGAATAAACACTGGAAAAGGGATTGTTTTAGTGACAAGATAAACTTGCTTTTATTTATGTGCTCTGCCAGCTCTTCAGGTCATTTAAAGACACATGTCTGAGTGGAGGGGAGAAAAACTAACCCTCCCTCCCTCCCTCCCTTTAGCGTTGAGAAGGGTGCTGTTTGTTCCCCAGACCTGCTGGTGGTTGCTCTGCTGTGATGGCAGAAGAACATGGAAGGCAGAAAAGTGCAAATTTATTGAGCAGGGAATCGTATGCAGAAATGAAAACTTTCAGAAAGAACAACTGAATGACTCTGTGAGAACCTACAGGTTGTGACAGTGCATTACCCAGGCTCTGTAGGGTAAGCAGCCACTGATTTGTTCTTTATTATTTTCACTAGTGCTAATTTTTCACCAGTTTTGAAGCCCGTCTGAGCCTGTAGATGCTGAATTAAGGATTATTTATTCTCCTGTTGACAGGCTGTTTACTCCACTGTGATGTCCTTGTTGATGTGATAGCACTGAAATTATCTTCTAAATTTGAGAACTTTCTGGACAATTCTCCCCTGGAGCTGGCTGTGAGAGCTCTGGACATCAAAAGATTTACCTGTGAGGTAACCTCTCCCACTGTTAATTCCACAATTTTCACTCTTCCTGCTGAGAAGGAAATGCTTCTTGTCGTCTTCATCTTTAATGGAAAAGGAGACAAGCAAGAGTCCATGGCATTTATTCTCTGTGCGAGTTCTCCTTCCTGTAGATGATGATCAGGTTCCTTTAATTTGTCAAACGAGCTTTTTGCAGAATTAGAACTTGCCCTTGAACGTTAGGGCACCTTTGTGGGTATCACCTTCCTGCAGCAGCTCAGCAGTGAGGAGCAGCTGGACCTGATCTGCTGCACCTGATCCTTCCCAGGCATCACCCCCCTGATTTGTAGTGGAGGAGTCTGTGAAGGCAAACAGGGCATTTTGGAGCCTGGCTGTGAGTTTCTCTGGATGCTTTCACTTCACAGAGTAGTTCCTTGAGCCCTCTGAGGACGCCCCTATTCTCTTGTGATAAAGTGAAAATTGTGAGAGAATCCCTGCACAAGAGCAAACATCTTCATGTGTGAGCCCCAACTGCTCTCAGCTGCACTGCAGAAGGTGGATTTTTAGGAAATGGGTAAATGAAAAGCTCGATTATAAACCCTTCACATTTCCCTTTTTTTATTTTCCAGGAATATCCTTCCACTCTGTAACTGCATCCCTCCTGCTGCCAGTGGGCAGCTCAATCTTCAGGCTACGTCTTTTCAATTGCAGTGATTTGAAAACTGATGCTGGCATTTCCCCACCCAACGGGCTTCTCCCTAAATCAGACCAATTAACTCCACTGCAGACTAACAACGAGGAAATGGCCCCTGGAGCTTGGAAAGCACGGGTCAGAATTGCCTTCGTGCCACTTCCCTGCTGCTTGTTTTTGTTATGGAGTGTTTGGAGTCAGGGTACTTGGATACTTGGGAGGATGAAGAACGAGAACACTTCTGCTCCAGTCCTTGATTCCTGCCCAGAGCAGTCTCACAGTGACCCTGGGCCTGTCCTCTGTTTCCCCACTACAATCTGCTTTATGGCAGTGGGAAGATGTTCCTGTCACAAATCAGCACTCCCGCTGCTCTGGGACAAAGCCTAATGCAAACTTCAGCTTTCCAAGCCAATTTAGGAGTGCTCCTATTACTAATCCCCAGATTAATAACTTCCAATAATAGAGCTGCATCTCTTAATGAAAACCACGTTACCAAGTTGCTGCTGATGGTTCTTGGGAGCCAACCTCGCGTTTTACTTCAGGTTTCACCATCTGCCCAGGAGACAGGAGGATGCTGGAAGTGGAGCAGGAGTATGTGATGGCTGTGGAAGTTTGTGACACCAAAGTGTATTTATCTGATGTGAATGTGTGTTTACTTAACAACGAGCAGCTGCCAAGGGGAGTGCCATGGGGAACTGTGCTACAGATTTTAGCACTAATAAGGAAATGAGAGAGTGAGAAGGGAATTAACCCTTGTTGTGTTATCTCAGTCTCTCCTTCACACACAGTTCTATTCCCATATAATCCCCAAAAATCTTCTGTGTGACAAACCACTACAGAAATGCAAAATTCTGCTGGAAAGTGCATTGGGTTCTCCTTGGAAAAGAACACACTTTTCCCTGATTTCTGTCAATTCACAGGACCTGAGAATAACTCACCATAACAAAACACAACTGGTTACTTGTTCTGCAGGTGAGAGGCAAAGGTGGGAGTAATTTTCTTCACATTTTTTTTTCTCTAGTCCAATAGGCCATTTACCAACACTCCTGTTCATACTAATGTGAAATGCAAGAAACCAGACACTTGCCTACAAGTCCCTGTTGCACTGGGGGATGCAAGAGGGGGTCTCAGCTGCACTGGGGGGTGGGAGCAGGGGTCTCCACTGTCCTGGCAGTGAAGGGGGGATCCCTGCTGCACTGGGGGCGGTAGGAGGGGGTCCCTGATATCCTGGGAGATGGAGACAGGAGTCTGCACTGCCCTGCAGGAGCTCCCAGGAGTCTCTGCTGCACAGGGCACTGGAGGCAAGGGGGCTCTGCTGCACTTGGAGGGTCCCCAGGCCACAGAGTGGTGAAGGTGGGGGTCTCTGCAGCCTTGCACAATTGAGGAGGGGGTCTCTGCAGCCCTGGGCAGTGGAGATGAGGGGTCTCCTCTGAACCAGGGATGAAGGTGGCTCTTGGCTGCATGGGATGATGCAGGTGGAGGTCTCCTCTGTCCTGGGGGCCAGGCCTGGGGGGCCTCCAGTGCCTCAGGCAAGTGAGGGGAGGATCTTGGCTGTCCCAGGTGACCCAGAAGGGGATCTCCTCTATCCTGGCAGATCAAGGCAGGGGTCACCACTGCACCTCTATTGGACTTGGGGGTCTCCAGCTTGTGAAGGTGGGGAGTCTCTGGGTACCTTCCCAAGGGCTCAACTGGCCAGCACTTCCTGGCATGGTTTCCAAATTCCAGACCCCCTTCTGGGTCTCTCTGGAGTCACACTCCCCTGCCCTCAGCCCTGGCACAGAGCAGGGGAGATGTGGGCACCGCTACCTACCCCTCTGGCCAGACAGAACACTCAGCACAGACCTGGTCAGCCCCACAGTAAAAGTGCTGCAGTATTTCATCACAGCCTGACCTTCAAAGCTTTCACTGGGGAAGGTTTGGGGAGGCTTTCACTCCTTTTCCAGCAGGTACACTGCTCTCCCCACAGACTGGCTCCACTGTGCTGCATCAATACCTCTGCTCCACGCTGATTTTGGGCATCAGAACCTGCTTTTTCCCCCTTTAACATCCCTCCACTGCCCTGAAATCCACCCAGCATGGCATGAGGAACCCCACTGCCCAAAGACAGTGCCCTCTCCTCACCAGTCACCCCAACATGAGTCAGGCTGCAGCTGGGAGGCCACCACTGAAGTCCCCCTCGTTCCCCTGTGCCAACCTGCTCATGGTCCCCACGTTCCTGGGCGAGGCAGCTTTGCCTCCTCTGTATTCACTTCCATCTACCCTGGTAGGGCCCTCCCAGTGTCCCTGTGCCCCACAGTGGGGTCCTGAGAGCTGGCGGGCTCTGAGCCACCCCTGCTCGTGCCCCAGGGCCCGTGGCCAACCTCTGGCACAACCTGATGGAGGCGAAACGCTCGATGGACTGCGTGGTGGATCTGCAGGTCAACCACACGAGGGGTCTCTGGCAGGTGTTGATGTCCCCCCTGGAGGAGCTGGTGGGCACCAGCTGGCTGGGGGCACCAGCCCACCCCAAAAGCCACCCCCTTCCGGCTGTGCCAGGCTCATTTGGGTTGGCACAGGGCACTGCAGGCAGACCTGGGCCAGGCAGAGCAGGGCCAGAGGGCCAGGGCAGGCAGATGCTCCAGTGCTGCTGCCCTGTGATGCTGTGGGGCTTTGGCAGGCTGGGGACATGACACCAGGTGAGTCCCCCTGTGGCACATGGCAAGGCCCTGGGGCTGTGGAAGTTCCATTCCCAGGGGGGTTGGGTGTTGAAGGGGGTGTTCAGCGCCCAGTGGTGCCCCCGCAGCAGCTGCACCATCAGGGACGTGCCCACCACGAGTGCAGACACGGTGGCTGTGGGATGGGAGGATGGGGAGGGTGAGAGAGGGTGGGGGAGGCCCTGCATTGCCAGGGGGCACAGTGGGACCCAGGGAGTTGCTCCCCAGGGCCATGGTCTCGCTTTGGTAGGGGTGTAGAGGGAAACACACCTGGAGGGGCAGCTTCTCACCTTGTCTCGGGACAGGCATCAGTCCCCGCTGATCTCCAAGGTGTAACCCATCCCATTTACATCTGCAGGGCGAGTGGAGCCAGGGGAGCCCCTGCTCCCCCACACCTCTGGGAGTGGCAGATGAAGTCCAGCAGCCAGAAGAGGCTGTGGTCAGCCAGAAATTGGCTGCACCCCGTGCTGGCACCACTCCTGCTCTGGCAGCCACAGCTGCCACGAGGAGACGACAAAGCGAGGGACAGCAGCGGGCAGGACAAGGAGACAGCCAAACCCAGGCAGGTGCCTTCCTCCAGCAGATGTGAGGGCACCCCCTCCCTCAGCTGAGGGAGGGAGAGAGGGAGTGAGGGAGGAAAACAGAGAAAAAGAGAAAAAGGTAATGCAGTAAAAGAGAGTGAAAGAAAAAAAAAAAGAAAGAGGGGAAAAAGGAAAGGAGGAAAAGAGAAAAGCAGAACAGGAGAAAAAAAGAAAAAAGAGAAAGAAAATCAGGAAGGAAGCAAGAAAGCAAAAAAGCAAGAAAACATGAAAAAAACACAACAACACGAGGAAAAAAGCAACAAAACAAACAGAGGAAAAAAAAAAAAGAGAGAGAAGAAAAAAACCAAAACTCCGAACCAAAAAAGCCCCAGGCTCTCCCCATCCCCGGTTCCAGGGCCGTGCCCCGCCCGCTGCTGCCGCGCTCTGGTGCTGCGAACGCCTTTACCCCGAGCAGAGCCTTTTAAAGCCTTTGGGTCCCGCCCCCAGGGCTGGTCTCAGCTCCTGCACGTTTCTCCTTCACTGAACCTTCTGGAAGTGGCTCTGGGGGGTCCTTTCAGCGTCCCCACCCGTGTCCCGGAGCAGCAGCCGGGGGCTCAGCACGGTCCCCTGGTTTGAGTGCCTCTGGATGTGCCAGGGTGGCAGGTTCTCCCGTGGAACAGGCAGCTGGGAGATGCTGTGACCTAGAACAGCAGCAGTGGAGCGCTCGTCTGGCAACCCTAGGACAAACAGAACTGGTGGAATGCTTTCCTGGAACTGCCAGCAGCTGGAACTGGGGCCGGGCATGGCCTTCTCCGTCGTGGCATGGTGACCACGCTGCTGGTGCTGCCCCAGCGAGCAGCTGTGGGCACAGGAGCCAGGAGGGTGCTGGGGAGGGGGTGTCAGTTCCCAGCTGAGCCCCAGGATTGCCCTGTCCCCACAGGGGAGGGGATGATGCTGCTGCTGCTGGAGCTGGGCAGGGCCCCAACATCCCGCACAGCGCGTCCCAGGAGGCAGAGTCGCTGTCCTGGCTCGTCCTCTGGATCTGAATGGGGGTCATGGTCACTGTGGAATTCGTGGCAACCCTGTTCTACAGAGGAGTAGCCACCCTTTCTGACGGCCTTTGAGCTGTTCCATCTGCTCCTCTTCACAGCCAGGGAAGCCCAGCAGGTCGGGCACCTCTCTCTGTTCCTCCTTGTTCAGTGCCTGGCCCCGAACAGGGCTGCAGCAGCAGCAGCAGGGCTGTGTGACATGAGGGGAGTGTTTGGGGCTCTTGGCCCCTGATTCTGGGGGAATTGAACCCTGATCCTTCTCCTTGCTCTCCTCCCTCATCACTTTACAGAGCCACCGTGGACATGGACCTTCCTGACAGGCTGCCTGTGTTGTAAATAACGACGGGTAATGGGATGGCACACAACGGTCAGTGGAACAGTGGAACATGTTGAGAGCTCTGCAACCACCTATGGAACAAGTCAAACCAGCCCAATCCAGTTTGTTCAGGAACCTCCTGTGCAGCTTAGATGAAAAAACCACCGTATATGGAAGAGCAGGATGAAAACTCCGAAGTTCAGTGGCTCAGCGACCACAGGGGTCCCTGAAGACTCCCCAGGAAGATCCTCTGAGACTGCACAGACTCAAGAGACTTAACAAATCAGATCCATGTATCACCTCGAGCCATGGCAGGCAGAGCCATCACCCCTGCAACCAGCACTGCACCCCGATGTGGGGGAGAGCTCAATGCAGCGACCCGGTCCCAATGCTGAGCTGGGGAAGGTCAGGGAATGATGGCAGGAACTCCAGAGGTGCCCTGTGCTACAGGACACTGCTGCTGGGGTGAGGCCTCTGGACCAAAACTTCTCCTGGTCCTCTAAATAAAGGTTTTGTTTCAGGCTGTTTGTGTGATGGGAGGCTGGGGGGGAGGTGTAGAGAAGCCCCCCTGGGCTGGGCACTGTTGGGGGGCCTGGAGGGGCACCCCATCCCCCCCAGCCACTGCCACCAGCTTCTCTCTGCCCCCACAGTCTGAAGACCATGTCCAAAGGTTGGGGTGTTTCAGGGGCAGTGGTTGGTGACCCCAGGGGCTTCTGTGTGGGGCAATTCCTCACGAGGGGCAGCACTAATCTCTGCTCTGTGTGACCAGGGACAGGACCCAAGGGAACAGCAGGGAGCTGTGTCAGGGGAGGGTTAGGCAGGATATTAGAAAAAGTTCTTCCCCCAGAGGGTGGTTGGGCACCTGAAATAGGCTCCCCAGGGAAGGAGTTACAGCACCAAGCCTGACAGAGCTCAAGGAGTTTGGATAACACTCTCAGGCGCTTGGTGGGATTGCTGGGTTGTCCTGTGCAGGGCCAGGAGTTGGACTCCAGGATCCTTGTAGGTCCCTCCCAACCTAGAAGGTTCTAAGATTCTACTCTCCAGTTTTCTGGCTCAAACCCCACAGTGCAGCTCCTCCACAGAGGGAGCTGGGATGGAAACTCTTGGCTGCTTCTGTGAGACTGCTGTGGAGAACTGACA
>NW_020956255.1:197820-202014 GCF_003031625.1 Empidonax traillii | reverse complement strand
CTTTCAGGCATGTTTTAGTTTACTGTCTGGGTTTTCCTGTGACTTCTTGAAGCACCTTTGTCTGAGAAAAACTTCCTTAGATACCACTGTGATGGCCATAGCATAAGATTTTTCTTGACATTGAGAATAACTGGCAAAAAATAAAGTCTCAGAGAAAATGTCTATATTTAGGCTGAAATACAAAGGGAAAAAAAACAACGTTTTTTAATAATGTGCTATTTACACCTCATTACTTATCTGCAGAATATTTTAACTGAACTATTTTTAAAAGTATACTAGGCTTCTCCAGAGCAAAAACCCTGCTGAGACATACTTCTCACTGGCTGCAGATGTTCTGCTGCACACCAGGCACAGCAATATCCTCTGTGTTTTCATTTCTGGAAGACTGGGCTTTAACCAGGCAATGTTAATTAAATGATGCTTTTCTAACTCCATAAGGATATTGGAAAGTCGTATACAAAGTGGGGAACGTGAAAAAAAGATTTTATCATTTGTTTCTCCAGGGAAACTGAATTTGTAGCAGAAAGTCCACGAGGGAATTGTGTTACAGATCATTACTTTTAAATATTGCAGTTCCTCCAGTTTGTACAACTCAGTACAAACTATACTATATACTATGACTATATACAGTGCAGCCTAATTGAAATTTATGCTTAAGGAACAGGTAGGATCATTTTCTTTTCTTTGATAGTTTGTACTAGTCATAGAGAACTCTAAAGGAACCCAGGTAAAACTGATACAGGCATTCAGAAGCTAGGAAAAAAAATCTGATCCACAGATAGAGGTGGCTGTTTATTTTTTAATCTGAGTTCTACACTGAAGAAAGAAGAATTATTATGCACAGAAAAGGCAAACAATTCTCCCTGACTCTGGTGCAACTAGACATTCATATTACTGTATAAAATTTAGTGACCACTGACCTGGAAATCAGCATAAAACAAAGATGAAAAAAAGTGATGAAAAGAAGTCTGTAGGTATTATTACTTTTTATTCTGTAGGGTTATATTCTCCTATCCTTTCACAGCTGCCAGGCTAATGATTTGCAGATCTGATTAGATATGGATGTTAACTTCTTTGTCTTTAAATCACTGTACAGAAAACGAAGTTTAACATTATTTGGATCTTGTAAGCAAATCAGTAATGCTAAAACAGCAATAGATTCTTACATACAATCTCTGATTTTGCAGTGCTTACAGTGACCATTTATCTGTGGGCAGGGATGCATCCAGCTTTCTCTCACTGGCTTCTCACATTACACTACAGAAGCACTGACAGCAGTCCATCTGCCACGTCTAGGATGGTTTTAGTGAGACAAGAGCATAGAAAACCAAAAAGGAGAAACTTTCAAGGAATGCAAGTCTCAAATATCAACTTTTAAAATCACAGAGATTTCCACCATCACACATTTGAAACATTCTGTTAAACCGTTTTCTCTTCCTATTCATCTAGCTAAAGTGGATTTTGTCAGAGTTTCTGTGGCAGAAATAGGCTCAAAAATATATTATGGTGTTGGATAAATGGGGAAAAATGTGAAGGCAGCATGTAGAGTCAAGGCAGAGGGACATTAGCATGGTGCTAATAACACCAACGTTGCATGTTCAATCCCCGTATGGGCCATTCGCTTAAGAGTAAGGACTCGATGATCATTGTGGGTCCCTCTCCACACAGAATATTGCGTGATTCTGTGTGATTCTGTAATTAGAACTGAACACAGGGAAGCCTGTTTGCTTTCTGCAGTATGTCCTCTTCACAGCTTCATGACATTATCAACAATACACAGGATAAAAAAATTCAAATTATGCAGGGAAGACAGGGGATTCAGTTGCAGAATATCTGCAAAGGCAGCAGGAATTGCTTTATCCTTTTGCTCTCGAATTGCTGAGCAGGCATGCTATCAAGTCTATTTTTTACTAGTTTCAGATTATATAGTAACAAGTATGATTATTATAGATGAAGATGGTCATGCTGATGGTGATAATAATAATAATAACAATACTAGTGACATAACAGTAAAAGAAAAAAGAAATGAGAAAAGTACAAGTTAGAATTTCAGCTCAGCTCATCACTTTTCTTGAGGCTCTCATCTAACCTTTGCAACAGTAAGACCCCATACTTGATAGTCTTATAATAATAGCACAGCAAGTGGGTAAAAATATAAAGACCTTTTCAAATTCCTAAGTATTTTGATAAGAAATATCTGAAGTGAATGACAATGACAGTTCTGTTAGAATCTGGATGTTTCTTCTGTGAATATAAACACGTTACAATGCAGACAAGAGCACAGTATTTTTCATTACCATCTCCAAACCATAAGGATTGATTTCGCTTTTGCCATTTTTTTTCTAAACATATTCAGTTATTCAAAGACCTCAAGATGTACTTTTTTTTTTTGAAAACCTGCCTTGTGCATTCCTATCCCTATCAACACATGTCCAAGTAACTCTCTAAACTGATCTGTTGCAGTGAAAATAGTGTCTGTTGTATAAAACTAATTAGGCCCAATAGGAAATGCAATATCACCAGCACTGTAAAGCAAACTGAATCATAGAATCATAGAATCATAGAATCATAGAATAGATTGGGTTGGAAAAGACCTCCAAGATCATCAAGTCCAACCCCTGATCCAACATTAGGCTGAAAATGTTCATGCCCTAACAGAGGGTGTTGAGGGATGAGCACGTAATGTAGGGCTCTGGGAACATTTATACTCGGAGAGCACCACTCAGCTCTGGGACAATTCATTGGTATCTTCCACTTTCCATAAAAAAGCATTTCTTGAGGATGGCTTCTGAATCCTCCTTCATCACTTTGCTTTCCTCAAAAACAGTCACTGTCCTCACAAACAGTTTTCCACCAAACAGTAGGTGCTGAGGTCTGCAAGACTTAATATTGTGATGACCATTCGTTTGCATGAAGGGACGCACCCCAAAGTTGTACTCATTGAGGGTGGAATAACAACACAGGTTCTTCATAGTAGGCTCACACATTTGCAAATTTTGCACCTGTTGTTGTCCATCCCACAGACAGTGCAATTTCCACTTTCCCTGTTTCTGAGCTCATCTGCTACATCCAGAGCTTCATATGAATGAGGATAAAAGTAGCTATAGCAGAGAAGACTACCAGAACCTCATGGCCCGTGTCCTCTTCCTTAAAAAAAAGACAGCCAGAAGCAGAATCTGTTTCTCCAGAGTACCTCTGTGGAAGACTAGCCTGGGTGCTGAAGTAAGGCTGCAATTTCTTCAAACCCTGTGCACCAAGAGTGTGCTTGGGACAGCAAAACTGGCTAACTCTAATACAGGTTAAGGCGTCGCAGAGGATATAGAGTAGATGAAGGATCCCACACACAAAATGCCTTGCTAAAGTAGACACAGACTAACTTAAGGAACTCGTCACTTCCCCTCTGAGGTGAGAGATTAGGCACTGGAAATTTAAACCCATCTAACCTTCAAATTGTCCTTTGTGGAGGCCATGGCATCAACTGATCTAAAACAGGTATTACAGTCTGGTCTTTGTTAGGTGCTACAAGGCTAGGGTTTGCTAGGAAAATTCATACAGTGAATTGAGGAGAATTTTAAGAGTGAATTGTAAGAATATTAAGGTGCTCAGCTAGGAGGGTGATGAATATATTTTTCCTTTTTTTTTTTTTTTTTTTTTTTTTTTAAGACCAAAATCTGTATTTTTTGAGTTGCATTGAAAGGGTGTTTCTCAAAGCAGAAGTAACAAGGTAGTAAAACCAGTCTTACTGTCCTTAAAACCCAATAATGGACATTTTAAGAGATCCCCTGCAGTCCATTTTCTGATTAAAAACATAGCCAACACATGGGATATGGATCACATCTCAGTATGACTTTGAAGCCACAAATAGCTGGAGCTCAGTCCACGCTACAAGCACTGACAATTGAAAATGTGGCTTACTTCTTTAAAAAAAAAAATCAATAAATAGCTGAGACATGACTGATGCATTTTGATCCTGTGCAGCTGACATCTCAGCGAGAGTTTTGCATCCCTTCATTCTGATCCAGAAGCTGTACACCCCCTGCTCACAGGACAACCTCACCTGCCCTGCCAAGAAACTTTCACTTCTGCCACTGTTCTTGTTCCTTCACTCTGCCCCCAAATATGGCAGCAGGTTCCCCAAATAAAACATTGTAAGGAAAGATAGCCCTTTCCTTTTTTTTTTTTTTTTTTTTTTTT